>NW_028227271.1:98146672-98199172 GCF_978045245.1 Mus caroli | reverse complement strand
TTGTGTAAAAGAACCACATTTTCTGTATCCATTCTTTTGTTGTTGGGACATCTGGGTTCTTTCCAGCTTCTGGCTATCACAAACAAGGCCGCTATGAACATAGTGGAGCATGTGCAGATATTTACACCCGACCAATGGACAGAAGATGGTGACCCCTGTTGTTGAATTAGGGAAAACCTGGAAGAAGTTGAGGAGGAGGGTGACCCTGGAAGACTAGCAGTCTCAATTAACCTGGACTCCCAAGATCTCACAGACACTGGGCCACCAACCAGGCAGCATGCACCAGCTGATATGAGGCCCCCAACACACATACAGTAGAGGACTGCCAAGTCTGGGTTCAGTCAGAGAAAATGAACCTAACCCTCAAGAGACTGGAGGCCCCAGGGAGTGGGGAGGTCTGGTGGGGTGGGGGTGGGGAGGGACATCCTTGTGGAGACATGGGGTAGGGAGGAGATATGAGAGGTGGAACAGTCAGAGGATGGACAGGGAGGGGGATAAAATCTGGAGTATTAAAAAAAAAGATTAAATAATTTTTTGTTTTTGTTTTTGTTTTTGTTGTTTTTGTTTTTTCGAGACAGGGTTTCTCTTTGTAGCCTTGTCTGACCTGAAACTCAGGGGAATAAAAAAAGAAAAATATTTCCTCCTTATACTCCTTTAATAATTTATTGGGCATTCAAGCTTGCCAGGTGTTGTACTGGACAAGATCTGGCATGCATAGATAGGCTCTTATATATGTGTACACTTACACAAAACACACACACACACATTTGCACACTGGAATCCTAGTACTCAGAAGAATGAGACAGGAGTATTTTGAATTGAAGGCCATCCTGGGCTACACATCAAAAGCTTGTATCAATGGTTAATAGAACAAACTAAACTAAGGCAAACAACAAATCACATGATGCTACTGCTGCAGCGAAGGCTGAATGATGGCATGAGACATGCCTGGCCAGGGCTGCTGCCTTAGATTGGGTGTGATGGGTCCATGCCCAGCCAGATTCTGTTCAGATTAACATCCCTGCATGAGAAGCAGTGCTCGTAAGAGTCCAAAGCCTAAGAGAGTCGCTTGACCTGCTGATATAAATGTAGGAATCACTATTATGTAAATGGATATTTAAACAATGGGTTTAACTTTGCTTACAAGAATGAAGCTGGAAATGATTCTTGACAAGCTGTCAGTGGTTGTTCTAAACATGGGGTCTCGAAAGGGTGACAGTCATTAGCCGAAACCACATTTTTTCAAAAGTAAACTTTTTAAACATCAAGTCGAATCCATATGTGTGTTTCAAAAAGCTAGTCTGAAGCCGTAGGCTAACCCTACATAATTAATCTGATTAATGTAGACAGGATTTCAAATAATTTAGAAAGCAAGACAGATTGCCTGGATGGTCTTTGCCATTTTATATGGCCTAAGTGAAATTTAGTACTAACTAGAAGCTCTTCTCTTAAGAGCCATGTTGTCCCAAGGAATGAGTCACAGTTGGTATGTGGTCTGAAATGAATGTAAAGACACCAACTGACTCAGAATTCTTGTCCAGACTGACTTCCATTCCCTCTCTACCTACCAGAGTGTGAAGAATGAAAATTACTCTGAGGAGAATTTCCCAGACATTTGGTATGGATCATCCACTGATTACAATATAAGTTGTTTATGTTTGGTTGGCCAAACTTAATAAGTTTGTTTTTCTATACTGTAGAATTTGACTTCTAGGTTTTAACTCCCTGATGCTCTTCTCTTCTGTGGACCACCTGCTTCCTCTGGAAACTCCTTCCAACATCATAGCCACCAAATGTGTCTGTACAGCCATTCCCAATGAAGCATCTTGTCCTTTTTTGTAGAAATTCTACACTATATTTGTTTTTGTTTATTTGTTTGTTTTTATTTGTTTGGTGTGTTTTGTGTTGTTGGTTATTTTGTTTTGTTTTATAGTGATGGCAGTTGAGCCCAAGGCCTTACCCCATGCTCAGTAAACACTATATCATTGATCTATGTCCCAGGCTTCCAAAGGTTTTCAGATTTGTTCAAATTATACCCTCCATGGCTCTCATTCTCCAAAGGAGTCTTCCATGCTGCCCTGCTTGGAAGCACTGACCTCTGACAGCTCTACAAAACCATTAACTGTTGAATGTGAGTGAACATAGGCTATGAGACAGTCCAGCATGGTTCAAAATGGGTTTTCATACCATATTTTTAGATATTCAGAGAATAGAGAATTTGCTCCATTACTAGAGACTAAGGTTTACAAAGGGGCATTTATAAAGAACAGTTCATTACAAATCAAAATTTGTCAAAGTGTTGAAGAGATGTAGGCGGTATGCGTCGATGTGTGCCTAACAGCTGCCTTCTCTGGTTAGAAGGAGACCTGCCAGGAGCAGGTGGTAATGTTGAAGGCAGAGAGATCCTTCTTTTCACTTATTCCTTTCTGATTCCAGTAAGAGAAAATATACAGAGCTTAGTGATGGGATGAGCAAGAGAAATGTTGTTTTCCCAAAAGATCATGAGGCCAACTCTATTTTTGAAAAGGAAGTATCAATTTTGAAAACAGGGGGGGAAAAAAAGGAAGAAGCCATTGAGAAAATTCAAAACAAGCTCCAACTACAAACAAGGATGCATTTATGATAGCCATAGAAGGTAGCTGGATTCAATTCAGGAGAGAATATATTTTTGAAAACATTCTAGTTAATTATACAAAGGGAAATTAAATGTAGAGTATTTTTTTATAAAAAAAAAGACACATTTTAATAGTTTGTGTGCAACAGAGTTGCTTTGAAAGATACACAGTACCTTTGTAGAAAAACAAAATAGCTCATAAGCTTGCTTTGAGTGATAAAACCAATACTTATGCCCCAAAACAGTGTAGAAAATGACTACTTTCTTAATAACTTTTAGGTAAGTTGTTCCTCACAATAAACTGACAGTTAGTTACTGAGTGTTTAGAATAGGAAAAAAGAAAAAAAAATGGGAAGAAAGTGGAGAGGGAAGAAATGAATCAGGCTGAGAAGCAGAGCCTTGATCTCAGGATTCCAGGAGGGATCCATTGATAGGCTAATAGGATAGCCCAGCAGTGGTTACTAAACAGAGAGGTCCAGTCTTGACTTAGAGTTCTCTGCAATGCTTTAACTCTGCTCTGCTCCTCTACCCACAGGGGAATCAATAATCCAACTGGGTCAATGTTTTCAGAAAATACTGAAGTGGCTGGCTTTATCCAAGCTTAGAATAGCCAGCAACAGAAACACACAACAGCAGAGGAAGTGTGGTCCCCGTGCTGCCCCCAACTCCATCCCTGAGTTTACTAGAGAAAAGGGAAAAAATGTGTCTTGAAGAATGGAGTCAAGTTTGTTTAAACCTTAGAGAGACTCTACTCCCACAGTCATTTGAGTGACATAAGCCTTCATTAATGGTGGCTATTTTACCAGGGCATCAAAGAACATAGGTGTGGTCCTAACTCCTGAGAAGCAGAGGCAGGAAGATCTGAAGTTTGAAAGCATCTTGGGCTACATAGCCAGACCTTAACCCAGGAAACCAATAAATCATTAATATCACTGGGAGAAATTAGTAAAGCATCGGTGCAGTTATCTTTATATCTGGTATTGGTAACTACAGAGACGTAGGTATATTTTTATAGCTTACACAAATGAGTGTCTATCATTATCCTTGCTGAAATCTCTATTGTTTATTAAAGAGTTGTAATCTCTCTAAGGTAAAAAAGGAATTAAGCCTCAGCTGGATTGTGAACTAAGTGCACTGGGTCCAGCAGTAGGCATCTAAGCAGTGTTATTGGCACACTCTTTCTGTGTAAGTAGAGATAATTAGTGGCTCCCAACTCTATATGTTTCAGGAATGTTCATGAATTGTATTCAAAATGTGGATCTTCTGTCCAATCAGAAGTTATCAATATTCTCTAAATACATTTATATAAAGTTTCAAGGGCTTCAACTTTCTTCTATACTAAGAATTCCTGTAGTATTACATCGTCCTGAAAATAAAAGGCCATGTTTATGGAAATGTGGCTCCCAGGCATTCCCACATTTAAACCAAATTATGCTGTTCTGAAGAGTGAGCTCCCGGAATCCTACACCTAATGTGTTCCAGTGTCACAAGCTGCTTTTCTTTAAAAGGAAAAATTGCCGTTTTCATGTAAATACTCTGTGGTTATGAAAGCAGTGTGCGTTGAACTTGGCAACTACTTTTGGAGTGTGTCTTCATCCTTGGTAGGAACAGTGTAATGGTGGATAGACTCTCCCCAGGTTCAAAGACACTCACACCCTCCCTGTGCAGCTCCATGCTACTCAAGAGATCTGAAATATATGACTTAGCCCTGCTCTGTGTCCAACCATATTCTTCAATGTGAAAGTGCAATGTTAACTTTGAAAGAGGTTTCCAATGCTAACATGTTATAGCCTGTAATACAGAATGCAATAGGGAAGTCAGCACAGTGATGCACTCTAAACAAAGAAGGAAGTGGAGGGAGAATTCCAAAATCCTGAGCAACACAGTGAGAGTTTATCTTTTAAAAAATATGTTGGCATGTTATTAGAACAGGTAAATATTTCTTCTTCTAGTAACAAATTTCCATTATGCTGACTGACTCGGTAATCCCTATTTTTTAAAGTATATGTAGAGTAATATAAATTTAGTTACTCAATTGAAGCAAGAGGATACATAGATCTATTCCTGAATACTCTAGATTTTTTTTTAAATCACATCGCACTATCATTACTTGAATATAGTGTAGATGAGCAATTAATTACCAGGATAATTCTATATCTATCCAAATGTGCTTCTTTCTTGTACAGCAAAGCTAGTTCAGATTGTTAGTTCAAGGATCATGGAAAGCCACAGGAGTGTGTTGCTGGATTCACTAGAAGCTGAAGTGTCAGAACCGGAAAACACGTCCACTTTAGTCTTTTGAAATATGAAGTGGAATCTGAAGTTATTATCATTTTTAATTTTTTCTATGGAATTTTTTTTTTTTTTTTTTTTTTTTGGTTTTTCGAGACAGGGTTTTTCTGTATAGCCCTGGCTGTCCTGGAACTCACTTTGTAGACCAGGCTGGCCTCGAACTCAGAAATCCACCTGCCTCTGCCTCCCGAGTGCTGGGATTAAAGGCGTGCGCCACCACGCCCGTCTATGGAATTTTTTTTCCCATAGAATAGAATAGAATTCTGGCCGTGGTTTTCCCCTCCCCAACTCTTTCCAGGTCTTCCTCAGCTCTCCACCCATCCAGCGCCACGCCCTTTCATTCTCTCTTTGGAAAACAAATAAACAGACCAAAAAAAAAAAGAGAAATAATAGTAATTGTAACTATAATAATGATACACAATCAACACACTCCACAAAAACACAAAAATGGAAATCGCACTATAAAAAACAAAGACCACTAAGAAACAAAAATACCCAAACAAAGCAATAAGAGACAAAACTCTACAAAAATACCATTGAGTTTGCTTTATGTTGGCCTTCAACTGCCAGGCATTGGGCTTACTCTTAAGTGTGGCTAACAAACCCAATGGGATCCCACTAGAGAAAACTAATTTTTCCTATGCAAGCTGATGTCAATTGGAAATAGCTTCTTGGCTACAGAGCACTGCATACCCTTGTCTTCGTTAGGGTTTTACTGCTGTGAACAGACACCATGACCAAGACAGGTCTTATAAAGGACAACTTTCAATTTGGCTGGTTTACAGGTTCAGAGGTTCAGTCCATCATCCTCAAGGTAGAATCAGGGCCACATCCAGGCAGGCATGGTATAGGAGGAGCTGAGAGTTCTATATCTTCATCTAAAGGCTGTTAACAAAATACTGGCTCCCAGGCAGCTAGGATGAGGGTCTTAAAGCCCACACCCACAGTGACACACCTACTTCAACAAAGCCACACCTTCTAATAGTGCCACTCACTGGGACAAGCATATACAAACCATCACAACCCTCCTACCCCTCTCAGCACTGGGACCCCATATGACTTCAGTCTGTGGAGGGCCTGACTGTGCTACCACAGTCTCTGTGAGTTTGTTTGTACCTTAATCCTGTTGCATGTACATTTGGACATCTATCCACTCTGGCTCTAACAATCTTTCCACATCCTGTTCTGCAGAGGTCCCTGAACCATGAGGGTAGGGGCTTGATGAGGATATCTCAGTTAGGGCTGAGTGTTTCAAAATCTCTCACTCTCTATACATTGTCTAGTTGTAGACCCCTGTGTTAATTCTCACCTACTGCAAATGAAAGCTTCAATGATGACTGCTGAGCAAGACCCTGATCTACATAGGTTATAACAGAATGTGTTAGGAGTCACTTTACTGCTCTGTTCTTTATGCATAGCAATAGTACTGAGTTTTCTCCTAGGCCCATAGCCTATCTGGTCTCAGGTTTCAGGTTCTCAGTCAACAGAGCAGTGTCAGGCATGGGTCCTAAGTTAGTATTCTTAAATATTGTAATTTTTTAACAGATAACAGAACACTGTCTTGCTGTATCGTCAGGCTTGTTTGAAGCCTGTTAATCTGATGTTTCAGTGGGAATTCTTGGGTAAATGTCTTCATGAGTATGTTTGAATACATGCATATACCTTCAATTAGTGACCACATTAACAAGATGTATGATGTCTTCTAATAAGTCACAGGTGATTAGCCCAAAGGTCTTAGGAAATACACAAATTACAACCAAGAATGAATCATTATTTTTCCGCAGTAGAATGCCCTTTGAAGTCCTGATTATAACAATAAAGGAATGCTAGCACACACTTTGTGAGTGTAGCTTCTGCTGTTACTAGAAGACACAATTTCACAGCATACTCCCCAATGCTCTGGCCCTTAGAGGTTCCCTTTCCCCTTCTAGGGTGTTTCCTGAGCCATGGGTGCAGGGATGTTCTATAGATGTATCCATGATTGCAATTGCAAAAATATAAAAGAGATGATTTTTTTAAAAATACAGAATAAAATAATTTTATGAGCTTTAACAAAGAGAGAGAGAGAAATAGAAACAGAGAGAGAAATAAAGAGACCAACCAGGAGAAAACATGGATGTTCTACTGATATCCAGAAGAACAGAAAAAAAAATAATAAGTTTGAAATACCAAGAAGAATTAAGTTTGAAAATATAGGGAAAGGTTACCAAGTTTTTCAAACTTTGAAGTATGATAAAATAAATTTCACAGGTGAGCAGCCAGGGTGAGAGGCACAAAGTCTTTCCCTCAGACCCTGAATGCTAGCCCCCAGTGCTAAGAGGATGAAATGAGTGACTTCCTGTTAGGAAGCCATAGTATAGGCCCTCCAATAATGCGCAGTGTGCCCTAAGAGTTCAGTGATGACCTGAACTGAATGTCTAGTTGTTGTGCAACTCATGGAAGCTGAGAGGGTTGAATAATAAAATTTTTTACTGGTTAAATGTTCTTCAACTTCAGAAAAATTTAGAATTAGCTATCAAAATATGTAGGAAAATCCAAACAATCTTATGAGCAGTTCTAGTGATACACCATGTTTAGTAACTGTGTTCATATTGTTTAAAAGTTTCTGGCTTATTTATTAAGATGAAAGATGAACTTGCTGATTCCAATTTTAAATGAATAATGGAAGTCTAACATAATTGTGGGTTTAACTTATAAACAGTTTTTTTAAAACGTTAGACCAGAGAAGAGGTTTAAACTTCACTATTATTTATATTCATGCACTTTTGAAAAGACTTTTTAATGATTTGTTGTGGGGGTAGCGCATTCATTCTCTGTAGTTGAATTCGTTCAAGGACTTGGGTTTGAACCTCAAAAACAAGCAAGCAAAAAAAAAAGTTTAATATTAAGATTTGAGGAGAGGTTTGTTTGAGTTTTGGTTCTATGTTTATTATTTTCAAGTAGGATCTTACTATGTAGTCCAGGCTAGCCTCACAGAGATGTTTCTCAGTTTTCTGAGAGCCAGGATTAAAGATGCACAGCACCACCCCGAGCTGAGGGAGTTTTAAGTTAAACAACTAGCACACTTTTTAAAAAGTTCAGGGCTGGAGCGCTACCTCAGCCGTTAAGGGCTTGTATTGCTCTTGCAGAGGACCCCAGGTTGATCGCCGGCACCCACACTCGGTGACTCACAACGACCTGTAATTCTAGTTCCCAGGGAGACCTGGTACCACCAGGACTCATGGGTACACACCCACACACAGGCACACCAGGACTCATGGGTACACACACAGGCACACCAGGACTCATGGATACACACCCGCACACAGGCACACCAGAACTCATGGGTACACACCCGCACACAGGCACACCAGGACTCATGGGTACACACCCGCACACAGGCACACGGACATACAAACATTCAAAACGATAAAAAGAAAGTCTTTATTAAGGTAAATATTGAAAAGTCAGTGTCAAAACATGGAGTGATTTAGTTAACTAAACATTTAGTTAACACAAATGTAATTGCAGATATTCAAATGTCCCATAACAGTAGTTAATTAAACTACTTGGGGTGGGGTGGTGATGAGATGGTTCAGTGGTTAATGACTATCGCTGCCAAGCCTGATGAACAGGGTTCCGCCCCCAAGACCCACGTGACAGAAGGATAAGGCTGACTATACAACCTGTTCCCTGACCCCAGTACTTGAGGCATTTAGACAAGAGAGAGAGAGGGGAGGGGGGGGAAGGGAGAGAGGGGGAGGGAGAGAGGGGGGGGGGGAGAGAGAGAGAAGAAAAGAGGGTGAGAAAGAGGAATAAATAAATAAAAGTAAATATAATTTGAAAAACTAAAACAAAAATGACTTAGGTTTACAATTAGAGTGACAGCCAGGGGAGCGGTCTCTTATCTAGGACCCCATTAGGATTGCAGTCCCTCATAAAACAGATTTTTTAAATTACTCAGGCTTACAAATATAATGGGATCGGTGGATGAGCTTTCTGTCAAACTGAAGAAATACAGGAGATGTCAGCTTCAAGCAGCGCCTGTGTGTTAGTGACCGTGTAAGCCCAGGGACCTGAGCTGTAACCCCAGTACTAGAGGAGGGGGCGGGGAAATGGGGCTTTTTAGCTGGACGAGGTGGTTCAGGCCCATAACAGCAGCACTTGGAAGCCGAAGGCAGGAAAATAGAGAGTTCAAGGTCGTCTTCTGCTACAAGACAGCCTGTCTCAAAACAAAACCACCTCACACATCCAAAAGAGAAAGTTTTGTTTGGGCTCCTGTCTCTGAGATCTCAACTCAAGGTCACTTGGCCTGCCAATCTGGATTCTTTGTAGCACAATAAGGAAGGCTTGGTGGAGGCTCGTGACTTGACGAACAGGGGAGAGCGAGAGAGCAAGAGAGGGAGAGCGAGCCAGAATGCCAACTCTGATGCTTTAACTATAGGCAGTGCCTCCTTAATGCCCGGCCTCCTCTCAGTAGCCAATAGGCCACTGCTGGGGACAGTTTGTTCGAATCATAGCAATGGGAATGCTAAGTTTTAAATTTTAAAATCGTAACTCAGAACTTTCTACAGTTTTCTACCTTTAATAAATCACTTGTTAAACTTTTTAGCAAAAATAAATGAGGGAATACTATTTTCTGATGGAAAAGTTACTTTGGAGGCAAAAAAAAAAAACCCTTATTTAACAGAGTGCAAAATCCTTTGGGAACAAAGATCCTCCCCCACATTCAATAACCACCATATAAATTCAATAGCACTAAGAAGTAAGTTTTTATTTTTGAGACAGGGACTCACTGTTTATCCCTGGCTGGCGTGGAAATCACCAGGTAGGTCAGGTTAGCTTTAAAGTTACAGAGGTCTGACTCCCGAATGATGGGATTAAAAGACTATACCACCATCATGCAAGAAAGACACTTATTTTTATTTTTTAATTCACTTTACATTCTGATTGTTGCCCCCTCACACAGTCCCTTCCCCCATATCTTCCTCCCCTTCTCTGAGAGGGTAGAGGTCCCATTGGGTCCCCCCACCCCAGCCACACACACACCCTGGTATATCAAGACTCTGCAGGACTAGGCACGTCCTCTCTCACTGAGGCCTGACAGTAGAGCCCAGTTAGGGGAACAGAATCCACAGGCAGGCAACAGAGTCAGGGTAAACAAAGAGTATACACACGGGAGATCTAGGATTAGCCCTCGTATGCTCTTAGGTTAGTGGTTCAGTCTCTGAGAGCTCCCAAGGATCCAGGTTCATCTTCCTGTGGAGTTCCTGTCCCCTTCGGGGGCCTAAATTCTTCCCCTAACTCTTCTGTAAGAGTCCCTGAGCTCTATCCAACATTTGGCTGTAGGAGCATCTACATCTGTTTCAGTCAGCTGCTGAGTAGAGCCCCTCAGAGGACAGTTATGCTAGACTCCTGTCTGCAAGCATTAACAGTGTAATGTTAATAGTGTCAGGGAGTGGTGCTTGCCATTGGATGGATCTCTAGTTGGGCTGCTATTGGTTGGGTATTCTGAAAGTCTCTACTCTATCCCCCCATCCCTGCATTTCTTGTAGACAGGATAAATTTGGGGTTTTGTCGGTAGATTGGTGTCCCTGTTCCTCCAATGGGGTTCTGCCTGGCTGCAGTAGGTGGCCTCTTCAGATTCAGTAATACTACTGCTGTGAGTCTCAGCTAAGGTCAACCCCATTGATTCCTGGGAGCTGCCCCACCCCCATGATGGGTCTCTGTCATGTCCTCAAGAGGCTCCCAACCCCCACCTCTGCCAGGTGCAAGTCTCCATTCATTCTTTGGCACTCTCTCCTGTCTCTCCCTATACCTGAAAGGACAGTGTCAATAGGACAAAATGGCAGCCTAGGCATTGGGAAATGATCTTTATTATTGCTACATCTGACAGAGGGCTAATATTCAAATTACAAAAACATCTCAAGAAGTTAGACCCTTACAACCCAAATAACCCGATTAAAAAATGGGGTTCATAGCTAAACAGAAATCTCAGCAGAGGAATTGCTAATGGCCGAGAAGCACTTAAAGAAATGTTCAGTGTCCTTAGTCATGAGGGAAGTGCAAATCAAAACAACCCTGAGATTCCATCTTACACATGTCAGAATGGCTAACATTGAAAACTCAAGTGAGCATGTGCTAGTGAGGACTGAGGATATGGAGCAAGGGGAACACTCCTCTACTAATGGTGGGAGTGCAAACTGGTACAACCACTTTGAAAAACAATTTGGCAGTTCCTTAGAAAACTGGAAATATTTCTATCTCAAGACCCAGCTAGCTATACCATACCTGGGCATATACCCAAAAGATGCCCTGTTACAGCACAAGGGCACTTGCTCAGCTATGTTCATAGCAGCTTTATCTGTAATAGCCAGACACTGGAAACAACATACACATCCCTCATCTGAAGAATGGATAAAGGAAATGTGGTACATCTACACAGCCGAATACTATTCAATTATTAGATACAAAGACGTCATGAATTTTGTAGGCAAGCGGATGGAACTTGAGAATATCATCCTGAGTGAGGTAACCCAGTCCCTTAAGGACACTCATGGTACATGTTCACTTAAAAGTAGACATTACCTTTACCATCTGAGCCATCTCCTTGGCACTTAGCTCTTATTTCATAAAATGCATTTTTCAATATCTAATTACAGAAATTATACTGGAATGAGTTAGTCAGAGCAGCTACATTTCCATCACATTTCTGTGTTCAAAAGAATGTGTTTCAAAAAAAAAAAGTGGATATTAACCATAAATTACAGGATACCCACACCACACTCCACTGACCCAAAGAAGCTAAACAAGAAGGAAGGCACAAGTGAGGATGCTTGGATCTCACTTAGAAGGGGGAATAAAATAGTCATAGGAGGCAGATGGAGGGAGGATAGTGGGTAGGAGAGGGGATGGGGAAGAGGATGGGAGGGAAGGTTCAGGATCAAGAAATGCATTCAGAATGAAGAGGAAGCCATGATGGGGAGATGGCTCAGTAAAGTGTCTGACATGTGAGTCTAATCCCCAATACCTATGTAAAAGCCTGTGACCCTGATGCTGCTGGAAACACAGGGACAATGGAATCCCTGGAGTTCACTGGCCCCAGGGCTAGCCAATCAGTGAGGTCAGGATTCAGGCAGGAACTGTCTAAAAAGAAAAGGGTGGAAAATGATAAAGGCAGATTGCTGACAATTACACACACACACACACACACACACACACACATTGGGGGTGAGGAGAGAGAGAGAGACAGAAAGAGAGAGAGACAGAGAGAGAGAGACAGAGAGAGAGAGACAGAGAGAGAGAGAGAGAGAAGTTTTACCTACAAATAATAACAAGCTATTAAAAACCTGGCTACTATGTACAAAAATGAAACATAAGCAAAAAAAGATAAGAACCTATACATGCCATCTCTAAGTTTAAGAAATACCAGTGTCGTGTGCTTCCAAGATCTAGGGCATGGCTTAGTGGTGTAACACCTGCCTAGTATGTGCAAAGCTCGGGGTTCCCTCCCTACCACTCAGAGGCAGTGAAAATACTGCTAGCTCTAGCCATCCTCCTTTGTAAATCCAAATGTCAACTGCATCAAGGGCTGAGCTGAGGAGATGGCTCAGTCAGCAACTCCCTTGTCTTGAAAGCATGATGACCTAGGTCCTATCCTCAACATTCAATGTAAAAAGCCAGGCATGGGTGCACATGAGCACACATGAGTATACCTCCCAGCAATGTGGAGGTGAATACAAGCAGACCCCTGTCTCTAGGGTCACCCTAGAGCTCAATGGTTTGGCAATCTAGCCTTGTATGGCAAGCTGCAAGCCTGTGCAAGAGTGTGTGTCGACCAAAGGATGGCCATCATCTGAGAAATGACACCTGAGGTCATTCTCTGGTATGCACACAAGTGTACACACACACACACACACACACACACACACATACACGCACACACAAGAATATAAGCTAAAATGACCTTGGTGGGAGACAACTTGCCAAGAACTATCATATTTTAAATCGTATATATCCTTGGTCTTGGTACCCCTATTGCAGAACCTATTATATACACATATTGGTATGTGCTCACGAAAGCTGTCATCCATATTGGCCACCGCAGAGATGTTTGCACTATAAAAAAAAAACGGAATAAATTCAAAAAGAAAACTCTAAAGCTCATGTGGGGAAAGAAAGACTTATTATTAGTCACTGAAAAGAACAAAATACTTCTATGTATCAAGACAAAAGGCTTAAGCTACATTAATTAAAACTTAAATAACAAAGCCAAGTGAAGAGCATTTTGGGATACGTGTCCAGTGTATACTGGAAAGGTGACCGCAGACTTCAGTCTGATCTCCAGCGCCCATGGACTGCTGTCAAGGGTCGTGGCACACACTTGTAATCCCAGCACTTAGGAAAGGATCCCTGAGTTTCCTGGCCAGCCAGTCTGGCATAATTGGTACGCTCTGGCCCATGAGATATTTCAGCCATCCTTCCAACCCAGAGAGACCCTGTCATAAAGAAAGTTGACAGTATTTCTGGGGATGAACAAGGTTGTTTTCTAGCCTCCACACACAAGTGCGCACAGGTGCATGCACCCCTACATGCCTAAACTCTGTAATGCATATTAAAAAGAACTGAAGCGTCTGCATTCTCACTGATGCTGATTTGTGAAACTGTTGTCACCAGAAAATACAATTATGCAATTTAGCTACCACTTTTCTAAGAAAAATATTCCATGTAACTATAAACTCTGCAACCTTCCTTTAAAGGCGCAAGTCTTATTTCCAGAATATCTTTTTTTTTTTTAATTTTCTCCTGGGAATAGTTTTTTTTTTAATGTATTCTATGTATAAAGAAAAATTGAAAGCCTTGAAAATAACAAGGGATACTTTATGAGAATTCTGTCCAAGGACTCTGGGAAGAACTTACATTTCCTATGCTGCCTCAATAGAGGTATGGGTTCTGTGTGTCAAAAGGACTCCATAAAATCATAACAATTTGTTTAACTCACAGTAACACTGCAAGATTTTGCTACACAGTTTGAAAGACATTACTAATGTATGTCATTCTGTCATTCCTTCATGAAACACACCCTTCACTAAAGCAATAGGTTAGTTAACAGCTACAGTGCCCATCTGTGTGCACACAACACTTGCTTTGTAGATTCCTGTTGTATGCATGAAGCATCAATTCATACAATGCTCTCCAGAGCTGGTCAAACAACAACCCAACTGTCTGGAAATTCTCTGGTGTGCTATTCTGATGGAAAGGGCAGCTGTGAATCACCTGGACTTAGCATCATCCAGAGTCAAAATATCAAAAAGTATGTGTTAAAGAAAGTCATAATTAAACCGACCGATCTGGGTATCAGCAGCATTTCTTATGGAATTGTATAACCGGGTGGCTTAGAGATGAGAAAGGTCCAGATGTATCCCGTTTCTTGCTGTCCTGTTATAAATGAGAGCCTTCCTATTTTTCTCTCCCTGGTTTAAAGCAAACTTCTCTGATAATAAAAGCTTATAAAGCTGGGCGTGGTGGCACACGCCTTTAATCCCAGCACTTGGGAGGCAGAGGCAGGCAAATTTCTGAGTTTGAGGCCAGCCTGGTCTACAAAGTGAGTTCCAGGACAGCCAGGGCTATACAGAGAAACCCTGTCTCGAAAAACCAAAAATAAAAAATAAAAATAAAAAAAAAATAAAAGCTTATAAAAAAAATTCACGGTGAAGGATAAAAAAAGTTCATCACTATAGTGAGAGTTTCACCAGCACAGTAGTAGTAGAGACAGAACACACATTGGATTTAAAATAACCCGTTAGAAAAAATGGCTGCAAGTTCAGAAGTTTATGCCTAGCACGTGCAAAGCCCTGGGCTTGATCCTCAACACCACAAAAGGAATTTTAAAAAGCTCGGCGTTAACAATTTGTTTATATATTAACAACATATCTCTGGTCAAAGCAACAAGAGATTTCTTTCCTGGGTACTTAGATGGGCTTCTCTTAGGAGGCAACACCTGGTTCAGTTCCTGGGACTGAGCAGTTTAATCTCAAAGATCAGTTTACTGCATTAGAACCCATGTTTTTCAGGTTGCTTGTTTACTTTCCAGTTTTTATGATTTTTTTTTTTTAGTAGAGTCCCTCATGGCTGTCCACTTAGAACTTAATAAGCCCAGAGAAAATTCTAGATTAAGAAAATTAAAATTCATAATCCTCAGCTCTGAAAAAAAAACAAATTAAGGTTTGAGCTCTTAATAAAAGAGGTCTGAGCAGAGAAACACATGCAGTCAGACTATCAGTTAAATTCTGTTTAGGGCCTGAGCTTTCTGCTCATGGCTGTGTCTCCTGGAGACCACAGAAGCTGTGAACAGATGCACTTTTCTCTGCGGCTACTCACTCTGGGTTTTCTCATGAATTGCCAAAAGGAGTACTTTTAAATACAGTTGAGCATGTAAGCTTGCTACAACCTGCTCTCTCTAATAGCCACCAGAAGTTTCTTTTCCTTTAAACTGAGCATTCTGTAGTTCAAAACCAAAAACAAACAAACAAAAAAGCAAACAAATAAAATGTAAGTATTGACCCTTACATGACTGTACCAGCCTTGGCTGGTTCACAACTAGGTTTTTGCAAAATCAGGGCTTTTACCCAACAATGATTGGTTTGGGTTTTGGTTTTGGCATTGTGGCCTATAAGAACGTCTAGGGCTTCCACTTTCCAAGTTTTCTTAACTGACTGGGGACACATCCTGAAACAAGAGTTCTGGATTTCTCTTCTCATTTTTCCTCCTTCTAGCATGGTGGTTTCTGAACGTTTGTTAAGATGTGTCATGTTAATACAACCAAACACTGGGTCCAAGTAGCTTTTGCATTTCAACTTTATCATAAACTGGGTCAGTCTGGTAAAACAAGGGGGCTCAGGCTTCTGCAGCCCGCCTTGGTCATTTAGAAAAGAGAGTGGGAATTGTCTACACTGTTCTCATCCTTCCTTCCTTCAGGAATGTCCCCCCTTTATCTCCCAGCCAAAGGAAAAGTTGAAAGCACCCATCACTCTTAGGGTTTTTGCCCTCCACACTTAGTACAATTCTCACCCAGAACTCCAGTTCCATTCTGTTCCCTTCAGATAGTATAGATGCTATATCTGTTTAGTCAACATGGGCCATGGTCCACCGAGTCTAAGACTCTCTTAGTTCTGAAAGACATCACTATTTTTATGTACCACTAAGGACCAAAAGATACCAAAGAAAAATCTGTGCAGAGGGCATAGAGGACCACAACCATATCTCAGGCCTTGGGAACCTGAGACACGAAGATGGCGAGCTCAATTGAAGCCAGTCTGGGCTAGCTATGTAGTGAGACCTTATCTCAAATAAAAATTCTATGGCTGTCATCAAAGGTATGATATATTCTAATGTAAAATACGAATGTAATCCTCTTACCTCTTCTATTGGGAGCATCTTCCTGGCTGTGGCTTTCTGTACCCGAGAAGAATGGTGTTAGAAGGAAAGTGATGTCGAACTATACAAATCATTTCTGTGATGCTCATAGCTCTAGGAATTCTTCTGGAATGGGTTTGATGTATTCCCTCTACCCTTTATGGTACTTCATACCTTTGAACCTCTAATCACTTTCTCCATTGATTTAGTTATAAATAAAAGTTCTTGTCTCTGGTAGTAATGACAGGAACGTCAGAATAATGATAGGGATTGCTATTCCATTTTAGGTGAGTACTGGGACTTTGGGAGAACCGGATTATCTGAATTCCCTCCTCAGGGAATGGAATCTACCCGCTGGTCCGTCCAGCTCTATCACTCTAGCTGTGTCTGTGTTTCTGCTTGGTGTCCTGCTTCTACTGGGTTCCCTACTTGTATGTGAGATCTTGATTCCTTTGCCTTAATAAAGTGGTGGCTATACCATCATCCATATCCCACCATTCACTGCTGCACTCGGGTAGTTTACCTGCCAAAGCCCCTATTCTGTACTCGTGCCTTCAAGGTTAACACTCCTTTATTCACATCATAAGTTTAGTGGGGGCTTCTCTCATTTGAAGAAGGGGCCCAGGGCAGGCCATGGCTGCTCAGTTCTCTAAATGAGCAAGGCAGTCTGCAGACCACTAAGGATCCTCATTCTAACAAACTGACTCAGTTGATGATAAAGTTCAAAGGCAAAACATAAAGAGCTTGGGGCTTGAGTAAAACAAGCATATGAGTTCAATTTTCCTTCTTTCACTAAGTACTGTATTTGCAATTTAATATTTGCAGTGTTTTAGCTCAAAGAATTCTCTTATCACATACATGACTTGAGCATATTTTCTTTTATTTATTTATTTATTTATTTATTTATTTATTTATTTTAAACTCCCTATTTTATTCCCCTCGCCCCTGTCCACCCTCCTACTGCTCCACATCCCGTACCTCCTACTCACCCCCTTCTCCATGTGGTTGTCCCCAGCCCTCATGCCACCTGACCTCTAAATTCCCCGGGGCCTCCAGTCCCTTGAGGGTTAAGTGCATCGTCTCCGAATAAACACAGACCCGGTCAGCTACTTCTGTGCATTGGTTGGGTGCAAATATCTACCTCTGACTCTAGGCTGCTTGTTGGGTCTTCTGGAGGGGGGGGGGGGGGTCATGCTAGGTCCCTTTTTGTGAGTGCTCCATAGCCTCAGTAATAGTGTCAGGCCTTGACTTTAACATGGATCCCACTTTGGGCCTGTCACTGGACCTTCTTTTCCTCAGGCTCCTCTCCATTTCCATCCCTGTAATTCTTTCAGACAGGATCAATTATGAATCAGAGGTGTGACTGTGAGATGCCCCTCCCCCACCCCTCCCTCATTTGATGTCCTTCTTCCTGTTGGAGGTGGGCTCTATAAGTTCCCTTTCCCAACTGTCAGACATTTCATTTTATTTGTTATTTTTTATTTTTTTGTAGACACTATTGTAATATTTCAACTGTTAATATTTAACAGACAGAACAATTATTTTAAGATATAGTATGTCTCCCTTTTCGTTTCTGATTTTATTTATTTGGATACTGTCTCTGTGCCCTCTGGTTAGTCTGGCTAAAGGTTTATCTATCTTGTTGATTTTCTTAAAGAACCAGCTTCTGGCTTTGTTGACTCTTTCTATAGTTCTTTTTGTTTCTATTTGGTTGACTTCAGCCCTGAGTTTAATTATTTCCTGCCTTCTACTTCTCTTGAGTGTATTTGCGTCTTTCTGTTCTAGAGCTCTCAGGTGTGCTGTCAAGCTGCTAGTGTGTGCTCTCTTCAGTTTCTTTTTGGAGACACTCAGAGGTATGAGTTTTCTTCTTACCACTGATTTCATTGTGTCCCATAGGTTTGGGTATGATGTGTCCTCATTTTCATTAAATTCTAAAAAGCCTTTAATTTCTTTCATTATTTCTTCCTTGACCAAGTTATCATTGAGTAGAGCATTGTTTAGCTTCCATGTATATGTATGTGTACTTTCCGTTGTTTTTGTTGGTATTTAAGACCAACCATAGTCCATGATGACATGATAGGGCGCCTGATATTATTTCAATCTTCTACCTCTGACTCTAGGCTGCTTGTTGGGTCTTCTGGAGGGGGGGGGGTCATGCTAGGTCCCTTTTTGTGAGTGCTCCATAGCCTCAGTAATAATGTCAGGCCTTGACTTTAACCTGGATCCCACTTTGGGCCTGTCACTGGACCTGAAAGGGTCTGCAACCCTATAGGTGAAACAACAATATGAACTAACAGTAATCCCAGAGCTCGTGTCTCTAGCTGCATATGTAGCAGAAGATGGCCTAGTCGGCCATCATTGGAAAGAGAGGCCCCTAGGTCTTGCAAACTTTATATGCCCCAGTACAGAAGAACACCAGGGCCAAGAAGTGGGAGTGGGTGGGTAGGGGAGCAGGGTGGGGGGAGGGTATAGGGAACTTTCAGGATAGCATTTGAAATGTAAATAAAGAAAATATATAATAAAATAAAAAATTTTTAAAAGGTTAAGGGAAGTTTTTTTCTATAATTTGGTTGAAGATATTTACTGACCCTTTAAGTTGGGAATCTTCTCTCTCTTCTATTCCTATTATTCTTAAGCTTGGTCTTCTCATTATGTCCTGGATTTCCTGGATGTTTGGGGTTAGGAACTTTTTGATTTTTGCATTTTCTCTGACTGTTGTGTCAATCCTTTCTATGGTTATCTTCTGCACTTGAGATTCTCTCTTCTATATCTTTGTATTTTGTTGATGATGCTCGCATATATGGCTCCTGATCTCTTTCCTAGGTTTTCTAACTCCAGAGTTGTCTCCTTTTGTGATTTCTTTATTGTTTCTATTTCCATTTTTAAATCTTGGATGGTACTGTTTATTTCCTTCGCCTCTTTGATTGTGTTTTCCTGTAATTCTTTAAGGAATTTTTGTGTTTCCTCTTTAAGGGTTTCTAGCTATTTACCTGTGTTTTCCTGTATTTCTTTAAGGGAGTTATTTATAACCTTCTTAAAGTCCCCTATCACCATCATGAGAAGTGATTTTAGATCTGAATCTTGCTTTTCTGGTGTGATGGTGTATCTAGGACTGGCTGTGGTGGGAGAATTGGGTTCTGATGATGCCAAGTAACCTTGGTTTCAGTTGCTTACGTTCTTATGCTTGCTTCTCATGGTCTGGTTATCTTTAGTGCTACCTACCCTCACTATATCTGACTGGGTCTGTACTTACTGTGATCCTGGTTGTGTCAGAACGCCTCAGAATTCAGCTGTCTCTGTGATCCTGTGATTCTGGGATCCACTGATCCTGTGATCCTGGGTGTGTCAAAGCTCCTGGGAGTCAAGCTGCCTCTGGCACCCTGAGATCCTGATGTGACCAAGCTCCTGGAATCCTGGGATCCTGTGGTCCTGGACATGTTAGAACTCCTAGAAGTGGAGTTTCTTCTGGGTGTTGTGGGACTGGCTGTGGAATTCGAACCCAAGGTCTGCTCAGGGCACCAGCCCAGACCAGAAGGCTGAACATATTTCCTGAGCCATAAATTAGTAAACATGATAGAAGCACATTTCGAGGTGAAAAGACAAACCCTCTACTGAAAGAGCCATCCCTAAGAATCAGGAATATGCAGCATCGGTTCTTGGGTAACATCTATTTTTGGTTTTGCTTTGTGTTTTACTGATTTTATGTTGGTGGTATTCGCCAGATCTTCCAGTCACAGGCCAAAATGGAATAGTTACATATGAGAAAACTAGAACCCATAAAATGCCCCATCTCTCTTTCCTCACTTCTCCCAAAGCATGTTTGACAACACTTCAAAGACTTCTCTTATAGAATCTCAGACTCCAACATTAAAGACCAGTGTTTCCACTCTTCCCTCAGGAGGGTGGAGACTGTTGTACTTGCAGTGGCCTGGGTAGTGAGGTCCAGTGTCTTTATACTCAATTGATCTGTACTTCCTCCCTGTAAATTCCATAAGTGAACCCTAAGTGGGGCCATCACCAGCAAGACTGTCAAACAGTACAAAAGGTATGGTATAAAATCCTCAAAGAATTAAATTAATAAAAAAAAATATAGACAGTGGTAGTGCATGCCTTTAATCCCATCACTCGGGAGTCAGGGGCAGGCAGATCTTGTCTACAGAACAAATTACAGGATAGTCAGATATAGCCAGAGAAACCCTGTCTCCAAAAACCAGATAGATAGGTAGATAGATAGATAGATAGATAGATAGATAGATAGATCAATAGATGATAGATAGATAGACAGACAGATAGATACATAGATAGATAGATAGATAGATAGATAGATAGATAGATAGATAGATAGATAGATAGATAGATAGATGCAAGGTACAGTGTAATTGAGGGAAAGAAAGCAGTATCAACCCCTGGTCTCTATACCACGAGAGAGAGAGAGAGAGAGAGACCAAATGGCAGCTGGGAATGTTAACCCAGTGGGAGAATAGTTGCTAGTAAGTGCAAGGTCTCAGTGTTCAATCCCCAACATAAGAGAAATAGAGGAAAATATAATATTGATATATAATGCAGTGTTGGTGCAGCATAAACAGCAATATAATTATATATGATCATTTTCAAGTAACATGTGGTATATACGATTGTATGCACTCTACATTTGTATAATTGGTTTGCTTAAGTTGGCATCACAACCATTGGGGCACCAGTAAGATCTCCGTTCTGATTATATAGTATCTTGTATGTGCAGTCTTTTGTTTACCAGAACAGCGTCATACATGTCAACCCATGCTCTTATTTTAAGATTATATTAAACATTAAGTTTACTGGATACATATGTGCATGGGCATGTGTGTGTGTGTGTGTGTGTGTGTGTGTGTGTGTGTGTGTTTATGCATGTCTGAATAAATACTATTTTTTCCACACTTTCACATGAGACTACCACTGGCACAGGGGCTCTTTCATATGATTTTATGCAAGGGTTTAGAGTGAAGGAAGGAGGTTAAACTTGGCGTGTGGTCAAAGAGGGCAGGCAAGGAAGGACTCAGAGAAACACACGCTGACAAACAAACAAACAAACAAACAAAAGCCCACACATCATAAACAAGTGCCTCAAGCTAGCGATGTCAGGGCAAATTGTAAACCACCCTGAAGACTCCCCAGAGAGACTCAAGATTTCCATCCGCATTCAGAATACATCAACTGAAATCCAGGTTTGTTTAACTCATTGTTTCTAAGCCTTAGCAATGCAATCAAACCCCAGAGCTCACTAGCAGAGGCTGGAATTCTATAACGTGTCTGCTTTGGGTGAGATGCCAATGGAAAAGTTATTTAACCTAAACGACACAGTAAAAATTCCCTTTGCAGAGACTCTTCAGAGTTAAGGTGAAAAAGTTTTCGGGCAAGAAACAATACATCTACTCTGCCGACGTAATAGTGTGAGCGCGTGACCATGTGATGTGGGCAGGGCTTGGCTAGAAGAGCCTAGAATTTTCCTTTCCCTATCTTCGTGTTGTTTCATTCATTCGTTTGTTTGTTTTGTTTTGTTTTGTTTTGTTTTTGCTTCCTGTGGTTGTAAGGATCAAATGCAGTGCATCACACATACTAGGGAGGCATCGAACCACTGGGATATATCCCCAGTCTGACACTGCGCTCTTTAAGATTTCAAGAGTCTTTTCAGTGGCTTTGAGGATGCCTTTATTTTTCTTTCCTTCTTAGTAAACAGCCTCTATTTATATCACTTTAAAAACAAAAATACGTAATTTATCACCCTCCACCCATTTCAACTTTCTCCAAATGAAACTCCAGCTAAACTGATTGACAAACTAATGCCCCAAAGCCTTCTTAAAGAAACTCAGTAACCACACATGGTAGCCCCAATAATACTGTCCCAGACAGTGATGGGAAATGGAAATCTTACAAAAACAATTCCAGTATTTCCTGCTGGACAAACTCTGTCATCCTCTAAAAACACTGAAACGGGAGGAGGGAGGTTTATGGAGTCTGATGTGGAAACATTTTTCAAAGCCAGGGCTGGCTGGGCCAGGTTGAGGGTGCAGAGCCTGTCTCTTCCAAAGAACGTGGAGCTTTTGGGATATCATTGGAAATGTCAATGAGGAAAATACCTAATAAAAATATTTAAAAAGAAAAAAAAAACAAAACAAACAAAACAAAACAAAAGAATGTGGAGCTGTTTCTGTTCTGTGAACGGGTCCCCAGGCTCAGTTACTATTCCCACGTATGCTGCTGTCTGGGAGGCAGTCTTTGTGGACTAGTATTTTAGTTCAAGAAACACTCCTTATTTGGAGGATAAATCAATAGAATGGGTCTACACGCTAACCTGTCATTACTCTTTTATTTTGAAGCTCTGTGGGAGTTAACTCCCCCCACCCCCCCAAAAAAAAAGTATTTGGAAAATTCCTAGCGAAGCCACTTGCTTGTTTTGTGAATGACGTTTGTGGTCAGCTATAACATATCTGGCATGTTTCTTCTTATTGCTGCCTTTTTCATGCATGTTTTTATAATTTGGGAGTTTTTATGGAAGTGATTAAATATTATTTGGCTTCAAGCTGATGCAGAAACTGTAGAGAGTCAGAGAGAATTCTCCCTAGCTAGAATCCATCATGAACATACCCATGCTCTCATAACACACACACACACACACACACACACACACACACACACACACACACACACATTCAACCTTCCTAATGTACATCCACAGTTTCTGTTTGATTCAGCTTTCTTGCTTGCTAAGTTCTCTCTCTCTCTCTCTCTCTCTCTCTCTCTCTCTGTGTGTGTGTGTGTGTGTGTGTGTGTATGTGTGTGTGTGTATGTGTGTGTGTGTGTGTGTGTGTGTGTGTGTCTGGGAAATGAAAACAGCTATGATTTCCAGCTCATTTTAGGTTTGCTTCTAATAGAGGCGGCATTGTTCACATGCCCAAGCCTTCTGCTCTTACCCAGCATTAATGTTGTATAAATGTTGTTCCAAGTCTTGCTCATAACGATTGAAGTATTTTTGTAGAATGTCACCTTCCAAACCATCCTTAGTGCTTACAGTTTGAACAGCAAGCAGCCTTGCTTGCTGACTTGTATAGGGGCTTTCTTTCCCTGCCCCAGCCTACCTCCCCCAAAGGCATAAAGCAACAGGGAAAGTAAACCCTTGTATGTAAATCAAAGCTGGTGTTTAGTAGTTCCCAAATGGCATCCCCCAAAATGAACTGTTTCTTGCTTTATTAAATCAGTTTTATATAGTAGCACGGAACAACAAATGAACAGTTTTGAGAAAAATTGTACTTTTCTTGTTGGCAAAATTCTGTCAATGCTGAAAGAATTGGGATTTATGTTCAGAGAAATATTATAAGGAATTCTACAGATATTAGAAAAATAAAAATATCTAATCAGTGTTCCATGTGTGTATATGTACTTAAAAAGAGACAGTCTTGTCTGTGTGAACACTTCTCAGGTTTAATTAGGTATCTGTATTCACTGGCATATAGTCCAGTCATTTGGTCTGTATACTGCTTACAAGTAAAGGGTGTTATATGTAAACACATGGGCTGGAGAGATGACTCAGTGGGTAAGAGCACTGACTGCTCTTCCAAAGGTCCTGAGTTCAATTCCCAGCAGCCACATGGTGGCTCACAACCATCTGTAATAGGATCTGATGCCCTTTTCTGGTGTGTCTGAAGACAGCTATAGTGTACTCATATACATAAAATAAATAAATAAATTTTAAAAAAGAGAAAGAAAAGACATGTAAACACATTTTAGATAGTATAATAATTATTCAATAAACATGTTAGGAACTCTTTTTAATCTGTTCACATTATCTACTTGCTAAAAACACATGAGCAAATTATCTAAAATTAGTACTGAGCAGATTATAATCTTCCTTCATTTTCACATTGCCAGATGTTTTGGGGTATATCTAACCCAACTCCACAGTCATAATATATAACCAATACAAATACCAGCACCTGTCCCTACCTGGGCTTTCATTTCCAGTGTGAGTACCAGTTAAAAACCATGAACCTCGCCAGGAGTAGCGGCATATGCCTAAAATCCCAGCACTCAGGAGGCAGGGGCAGGGAGATTCCTGTGATTTCAAGGCTAGCCTGGTCTGTATAGTGAATTCCAAAACAGAAATACCTATGTAGTGAGACCTTGTCTGGGATAACAACAACAGCACCAGCAACAACAGCAATCATGAACTATACAAAGTACCATAAAATGTATAATCTTTAACAGGGAGACTGGAGGTGTGGCTCAGTGGTAAAGCACTAACCTAACATGTGAGCAGTCCTAGGTTCAAACCCTGTCACCTTATAAGAGTCCATTGAATGCAAAACCCCAAGTTACAGAATTCTCATTTGCACAGCAGAAAATGGATAGTGTCAGCTGCTTTGAAACAGAAGGTTTTTCATGTGCATATGTGTGCAATGTTCACACTTATGTGTATGTTTGGGTGCCACTGCACGTGTGTGTGCATGTATGTGCATGCGTGTGCATGTGGAAGCCAGAGGATGAAGTTGGGTATCTTCTTCTGAGATTCCACATCTATTTGCTGAGGCAAGGTCTCTCACTTGAACCTATAGTTCACCAATTTAACTCCTCCAGCTATCCATTTTGTTCCAGTAATGCCATCTCCGCTTCCCCTCTGCCAGAACAGTGAGAGGGCCACAGTAACCTCCCCACATTTACATGGGTTCTGGGAATTCAAACTCAGGTCTTTACATTTGCAGAACAAATCTTTTACCTGGGAGCCATCTCCCCCAGGGAAACCAGGTTCTTTTATATAATGCCTCATCATGCGTGACTTTAATTCTTTCTTCTATGACATATAAAACGGGCATTTTGCAAAATCAGAAGAATGCTAATGTGACATTAAAGAATTGAGGTTATAGACTTTTGCCATAGGATAGGCAATGTGATGTTCAGTACTAGACAGCAGATAATCTACAGTCCAGTGTCTTTAGAAAAGAGAAATAACGGTAGGTTGTAAAATGAGAAAAATCCAACTTTCATCTCCCTTGCAATGAATGAATGATTTCATTTCATTTCCTCCCCAGTATTTGTGTTCTTTTGAGCATCTTACATTGTATTTTTTAAAAGACCCACCTAGTTAGGTAATGAGTATTTTTTTTCTTCCTTAGTTAACATAATATTTTTTTTCAATATGCATTTTATTTTATTTCTTTTACTGAGTTCTGATTTACATTACAATGCAGCCCAGAAGCTATTCAATAAAAATGAATTGCATAAATTCTTCAAAAAGAATACGTCAGCAGCAAAAGTTTTTTAATTCAAAGGGCAAGTTTTCCACTTGATTTATATCCGGTATTACTTTTTTATAAACAACCTTCCCTCCCTTCCTTCATGTTGTTCTCTGTGTTGGGATGGAAGGCCATGTCTCTCTGTTTCGTTCAGCAGTGTTGTGATTGCTGGCCATTCCTCAGCTAAAAAGAACCAGATGGCCATGAAACACTAAGGTCCCCTCCAAGTCTCTTCTAGACAAGTCTTTTACATAGAGCACAAGGGTGCTGGCCTAATACCACTGAGAGCCTTACACAAGCCAAACATCATGCCAGCTAAGTCAGAAGGGGCCACCTTTAGGTTTCAAGGAATCAATTTGCTTAAGAAGAAAATATTCTGGGCTGGAGAGATGGCTCAGTGGTTAAGAGCACTGACTGCCCTTCTAGAGATACTGAGTTCAAATCCCAGCAGCCACATGGTGGCTCACAACCATCTGTAATGAGATCTGATGCCCTCTTCTGGTGTGTCTGAAGATAGCTACCGTGTACTTATATATAATAAATAAATGAATCTTTAAAAAAAAAAGAAGAAAACATTATAGAGATGAGAGGATCTAAGTCATATTAATATATTGCAAACGACACCAAAATAATTTGCTGGCTGCATTAAAATATCTCAGGATATGTTTATATATATATATATATGTGTGTGTGTGTGTGTGTGTGTGTGTGTATAACAATTTTTATTATAATACAGATATTTAGAGATTACACATTCAGAGAAAAGAACATAGCTAAATCCCAAAACATCTTAACAAGTGAACACATTGCAGATAATTGGAAACTAGGTAACATTAGTTTCCTTTTTAAAAATTGGATTGTCTATCTGTATCTCAGTCGGTCCCCTCCCTTTCCTGCAATGGTCCCTGAGCCTTAGGTATATATATATATATATATATATATATATATATATGGTGGCTCATGGATAGATTTGCAGACACAGGAAGGGAAGATGATGTAATTATATTATAATTTCAAAAAAAATATTTTTTTAAAATTGGATTGTCTGGATGCTTGGGTTTTTGTTGTTGTTGTTGTTGTTGTTGTTGTTGTTTTGTCTGTTTGAGATAGGTTATCTGTTGTAGCTCACAGTAGCTTGGAATTCAAAACATAGCCCAGCCTGCCCTCAAACTCTCAAACCCTTTGCCTCACCTTCTTAGTAGAATTGCGTGTGTGTGCTACCATGCCCAGCTTCTTCCTTTGTGAAATGTTTTTCAGGTCACATCTTATAAGTTCGAAAGATTTGGGGTGGGATAATAAGAGTCACAAAATGATATCCTAAAGTTGGCAACATCACTAGACGTGGGCAGACTGCTATGCAAAAAGTTTTTTAATACTGAGATCCAACTTCATCATCTGTTGGATAGGGATATAACATTCCTACTTACAAGATATACGCAAGACTCAAACTTAAGTAAGGCTAGAGTCTATTAAACTATAAAATTACCCAGGAAAAAGTCAAAACTGATGCCTTCTTTATCAAGATAAAACTGCTTGTCAGGCAGCAGTGGCGCATGCCTTTAATCCCAGTACTCGAGGGCAGAGGCAGGAGGATCTTTGTGAGTTTGAGGCCAGCCTGGTCTACAGAGCAAGTTCCAGTACAGTCAGAGCTACATAGAGAAATTCTGTCTTGAAAAATCATTAATTAAAGGAAGGAAGGAAGGAAGGAGGGAGGGAGGGAGGGAGGGAGAGAGAGAGAGAGAGAGAGAGAGAGAGAGAGAGAGAGAGAGAGAGAGAGAGAGAGAGAGAAAGTGTTGACAAGTTCTATCAGTTTCCTATTCCTGTCCCGCCATACAGGCGCTTTTGACATTTATGTAACAAGACACGAAATGTCCGCGACACAGTCAAAACGTAGAGCCCCGATTTCCAGAGATGCTTCGGAAAGCCAGGCTTCTTGGAACTTGCTTTGTACACAGGTGTCCTGACTTCCAGAACCCTGAAAGGCGGAAAAACAGACTCTGGAATGTCTAATCAGACAAGCACATGACAGAGACGCCGGGTGGCCTCTTCCTAAGGCCCAGGAACCAACAGACTTTGGACCTATTTGTTTTCCTCACTCCCAGTGCCTTAAACCAGAGCGGAAAGCCTGGGTCATTTCACAAATCACCTGACTTCAAGCTGAAATCAGTAACCTAGAGAAACAAGTACTTCGGGAGCATAGGGGCGCCCAAGGGGCTTAGCCTACACGTTCTGATAAGATCTGATGTTGAATGATTAATACCACCTTATTCATCCCTGACCCCAGGAGGTGCGCCTCTGCACACATTCAAACTCCACAGGTGAAGGACACACAGGAAAGAGCCAAACACAAATCTAAAGAATGAGGTTACAAAGTTATCTCTAGCATCCAGCTGATAACTCGGCAGCAGCTAGCAGGTAGAAAATGACAAGGACCAAAAGAGAGAGAGGCAGAGAGACAGAGAGACAGAGAGAGAACTCCGTGGCAAACAGTGGAGCATGATCTTGATTTCCTATTACAGAACACTTTGGTTATAAACAAAACCAGAATTATACGCTGAGTCCAATCCACATATACAGATCACTCAGCTTTGCCAATCTCGAGTGTGTTTTTGTTTGTTTTCCTATTTGTTTCCCCTTTTCCTCTATTTCCTTTAGATTTGCGGGGTAGGGGGGTGTTGAATGATTTTAAAGAAAATTTAAGGGTTTAAGTGTTAGGGATTTAGCTCAGTGGTAAGGTTTTTGTTTAACAAAGCCACAGCCAGGTTCAGTCCCAGAATAGAAGTGAAATGGATATGTCTCATTTCACCCACAAATCCACTGTGTCTCTAATATAACGTATTAATAATAAACCTTAATATCTACTTATATTTCAATTTCTCCTTCTCAGAAATGCCCTTCAGCAATTGGTTAGATTCTACGAGACACAAAATTGCTTGGTTTTGCTTCCTTTCCAGTCCCTCTGAGTGGCTGGAGAAGCAGGTCATTTGTCCTGTAGAATAGGCTGCACGCTGGATTTGGCTGGGTTTAGCTGGGTTTAGCTGGGTTTGGCCGGAGCGAGCTCACGTGACTTGCTCCCTTACCCTTGCGATTCCTCTAGCCTGATAGGTAAAGCTAGTGTTTGAATCCATGTACTTTGTATTATTTTTACAAATGACTATGCAGTTCCCTACTTTCTCACGGAAGCCATCTTTTTAAAAAGCTTAAGTCAGAAGGAACAAATGTAGCTTGTCCGTGTGCCCAGGATAGACGCTGGCAGAGATGAGGCACGGTGGGGGGCGGGGGGGGGCGCTAGAGGTTGTGGGGGGAATCATTGATACATTGCATGCTGCATGGATGAGACCCTGGGTTCCACAAAGCTCACAAACACATACACTCCACAGAGAAAAGAACACACCAGGTCTATATTCTAAACCTACTAGAAATCAGATTTTCAAATTGAGCAATACTTTCTGTCTCCCCCTGTGTGTCCGTATGTCTCCCTGTCTCCCCCTGTGTGTCTCGCTGTGTGTCTCTCCCTACATGTCTTTCCCTCCTCCACCGTTCCACCTGATACCACTTCCACTTCTATCTAAATTCTTTGAAGCTTTTATTGATCAACTCCATGTTACACAGCGTGTATGAATGTCTGAACTGCTAAGTTATTGCTTTTTGTATTTTAAACCACATACAAATGGAATTATGCCTTATGTGTCCCTCCGTACCTTGGTCTGCCTACTCGATCCATCTTTGCTTACACAAACAGCTCAGAGTATCTATCCGTCTACAGCACTGCCGCCATAGTGAGGACAGCGGCTAAGGCACCACAGCACCAGTGTGCTACCACATTTAAACTGTTCTCGATTTTTGCTAATTATTTTTTTTTTCTAGTTTATTGAGACAGAGTATCATGTAACACAGGCTGGCCTTGACCTCTCCATGTGGGTAAGGCTGGCCTTGATTCTTGATCTTCCTGCCTCCACCTCCCTGGTACAGGAATTACAAGAATGTGCCATCCTGCTCTGGTAGATTTCTTCAACACATTTCTAGGAAATGAATGGGAATTCCCTCCAGGCTGTTTGAAAAGTGAAATTTGTGGGTTTAGGGGTAAACTAAACCCCTTGTTTTCAAATGTATTTGATATTTTTAAAACTTTAAGTGTCAGAAAAAAATGAAGTGCTATCAGCAACCTAGAACTAGGTGCTGAGAACGATTGTTAACCCTTTAGGTGCCTTAGCTTATCTAATCTGATAGCATACGGGGAGGATGCTTCAATATATCTCTTTCTAGAAGTGAGTGCTATTCCACAAGATTGCTAAACCACAGAGCTGGGATTCGTACCTCAGCATATTGTGTCTAGAGCTATACTAAATCGAAAGCAATATAATAAAAGCAAGACATTCTAACCAAAGAGCAGTATACTACACACAAGAGACTTCGCAGAATAGACCACAAGAGAGTTCCTTTTCACCAACCATACCTGCAAAGACAACATGTCCAAAGAAGCACCATTGTGAGTCACTAAGAAGACAATATTTTTAGAGAGGCAATAATTCAGTTCCTGTTTCTGTCTGTGGATAAGGAGCGGGATGGAATCCACTTGTCATGGCAAAGCTTCACATATTTAGAAGGCGGTTTACAGAGCTCTTTCCCAACCTGCTGCACAGGTGTGAGGTCAACCTTGTCCTAGCTGCCCATGCCTGTTATAATAAGGCTACACTGGGATGGCTCTTAGCAATTCTTATCGACTGTGTCATCTCTTGTCCCAGTGGCCCTGATGTGGACCCTCTTCCACTTAGCAATGCCTTTCTCATGAAAGGAAACTCTTTTCTAAGCATAGACAGACAAACACAGGATACAGAGAACTCTAAAATCTTCTACTGACCACTAGAATTATGGTCTGTCCATGGCGGTAAGAGCAGAATAATTCTAGATTGTTCAAGGATGTGGGTTATATCCTGGCTCTGTCTTTATCTCTGTGAAAAGAAGTAAGCCAAGGTGTTTGTGCCTAGGAACAAGAATACTTGGACTAACCAGTTTGACCATGATGTTGTGAGGATACATATCACATGAGAACAAAAGACACAGATAAAAATCTTCCGTTAAAAATGGGCAGAAAGAATGTGGAATGGCCATAAACCTTAGGGACTGTGGAATTTAACTTTATTTTATAGTATGAGGTCCTTTGATGACCTAGTAAAAGCTACAATGTGCTTCTCCTAGGAAATGTACACACACACAAACACACACACACACACACACACACACACATCCCTAAACATTGAGGGAATTAAATTACTCTGCAGTACAAAAAGTGTCTTATTTCCACTTTCCAATCATGAAGTGACTTTGAGTTGAGTGTGGTGGTGCACACATGTAATTCTAGCAGATCAGAGAAAGGAACAGAGAGAATGCTTCATTTAATGCTGGTCTCCTCCATATAATGAGCTCCAGACCAGCATCTAGGAATATTTAGTTGAGACCCCCATCTAAAGGGTAGTGACACCTTTTGGCTGGGATCAATAGTATGTCCTACAGTCTCAGCCCTGAGGCAGGAAGGCAGGGGATCACTTGAGTCCAGGAGTTTGAGCCCCATTCTGGTAACATGGAGAGACCACTTTCAAATTTAAAAACAACAACAACAACAAAAAGTGTCTTTTGAGTCTTTGAATGTGTGTATCATGTGACATTGGTCCTGGGTTCAAAAGCAACTGTTGTATTTCAGAGCTGAAGAGACTAAGGTTATCCAAGCTACACCTTGCTGGGATCCCCCTAGACTGTTTGGATTAAACTGAAGAGCTGTAGACAATCAGGGCCCCATCTTCACAGTGGAAGAAGAAGATGCTGCCCTCTATGTGAATGTACCCCTCCCCCAATGCAACCATTCTGTTAAAGTAACCCTCACCCCTGTGATAACAGCTGGGGCGGTCAACCCAACAGGCAGATGTAGTCACATCAGCGCATGGCTTCGTAATGATGGGGCGTATGGTATTAGTGCTGGAAATACCTTTTTATTTCTTAAAAAATAAAAACAAACAAAAACAAACCCCTTTTTTTGAGATGGGTTTCTCTGTGTAGCCCTGACTGTCCTGGAATTTGCCCTGTAGACCAGACTAGCTTCAAGTTCAGAGATCCACCAACTTCTTCCTCCTGATCGCTGGGATTAAAGGTGCCTAACACTACCACCTGTCAATAATTTCTAATAATCAGTATCTTTTTAAGGAAAAACTCTGGGTTTCACATATTTTTTTTCTGTGTTATTTTCTTCGCTTTCATCATCCTAGTATCCTTTCATGAGTGTGAATTTACTGGATTGTCACCAAAAGTCAAAATAGCATCAGGAGATAGGGGAACAACTGTTTTACAATTGGGTTGCTGAAAACTCCGTTTGCCAGCCTCTCAGGTGCAGGACTAGTAGTTTGTCCCAGATCTGGTCCCAACTTCTGGCCTCCCTTGTTAAACCATGGAGGTTATTGTGCATCTAATACAGTTTCAATTTTCAAACAGTCACTGGGGACCTTGAGATCAAAGAACAGTAAGTACAACTTCAGAGAAAGCAAAACTGCCCCCACACTAGACGTCACTAGACGTCTATTAGTTGATCTCTTTTCTGGACAGTTTTAAACAGGGGACAAGATAGAGTTGAGAACTGCTTCCCAACTACTCCCAGGTCTTACAAACATGGCTGGGAGGCCTGGACTTTGAGCTGTGTCTGCTATTCCATAGCAAAGGCCAGAGTGGAAAACATAAACCTATGGGTTTATGTCAACACAAACGGCTACTGTCAGCTCCTTTTCTTGAAAACAAACATTGACAGGTAAGGGGCCAGGGATAGAAGCTATCACTGGAGCCAGGACCCTGCCTGGGGCTTCAGAGAGCCAAGGAGGAAAAACAACCGTGGGGCTTTGATTGTGTAGGAGTGTCCTTCTTCTCCACTCTTCTCATCCCACAGGGAACAACAAAATCAATTTCCTCTTGCCCTCGTGGGGGAAAATATAGTGTTTATCAACGTGTTGGCCCCAAAACCTCAGAACCAGAAGAACCACACCAAAGTGCTGTTGAGCAATGGATTCCAGGTGCTTCACACATCCGGGATCCCTGAGACTGCACCCGGGAGGCAACCTTTCAAGATGACTATTGTGAATGCTAAAGTCTGAGCTCCCTTGGGAATAGTAATGGATACTCTGAGTGTGTGTGTGTGTGTGTGTGTGCACGTTGTGGTGTAAGTGTGTGATGTGTGTGTGTGTACGATGTGTGTCTCGGGGTATGTGTGCCCATGGACAGACATAGAGAACTGTACACTCTGTTTCAGCTAGGCTTACTGGCCACAGAGCTCTTAGTATCTCCCTGTCTCTGTTTCCCAACCCCCCAATGCTCTAATTAGCAAGCATACACAACCCTGCAAGCCAATGTTGTTATTTGTTGTTTGTTCTGTGGATATTAGAGATTCAAACTCAAATCTTCATGCTTGCATAACAAACACTCTTAGCCATCGAGCTATCTCTCCATCCCTCATTGAAAGATCTAGGTCTATGCCTTCATAAGGATGTTTGGGGGGATTTCTTCTGCACCCCTTCTTTTTCTTATCATAATTTTTTTCTGGATTTACATCATACATTTTTCTAGATTGCACATATTTCCCTTTCATGCACTGACGCTCCTCTATCTGTGGACACCTCTCATTTCTTTACCTTTGCACCTGGCTCTCACCCATTTCTCTCCCCTCAATTACTCACTCCTCTTCCAGAGCTCTGGTGATCTATATCTTAGCCTAGTTTCTATTCCCTTATAATCCTCAACACACATCCATACACATATACAACACTATACATATAGGTGCTGCTGTTTCTTTTCACTAAAATAGAAACTCAAATTTCCCTGGTTTCTGCTTTCTTCCCACCCAACAAAACCTGATAGAAAAGCTGCTAAACTCTTAAGATTCAGCTCCAATTTGCTCTTTTTAAAAGGTGGCATGTGACTCAACACCATGTGTGAACCATGACGTGACTCCTTCTTGCTGATGGACACACTTTGTTTTCAGCTTCATATTTCTATGAACACTGAAGCAATCAGCATCCCTGTATATGGTGCTTGCTTTCTGTCTGGTTCACAGATTCTTTTTTTTTTAATTAGATATTTTCTTCATTTACATTTCAAATGCTATCCCGAAAATCCCCTATACGCCCCCCCCTGCCCTGCTCCCCTACCCACTCACTCCCGCTTCTTGACCCTGGAGTTCCCATGTACCAGGGCATATAAAGTTTGCTAGACCAAGGGGCCTCTCTTCCCATTCATTGCCGACTAGGCCATCTTCTGCTACATATGCAGCTAGAGACACGAGCTCTGGGGGGTACTGGTTAGTTCATATTGTTCCACCTATAGGGTTGCAGACCCCTTCAGCTCCTTGGGTACTTTCTCTAGTTCCTACATTGGGGGCCCTGTGTTCCATCCTATAGATGACTGTGAGCATCCACTTCTGTATTTGCCAGGCACTGGCAAAGCCTCACTGGAGACAGCTATATCAGGGTCCTTTCAGCAAAATCTTGCTGGCATATGCAATAGTGTCTGCGTTTGGTGGCTGATTATGGGATGGACCCCTAGGTGGGGCAGTCTCTGGATGGTCCATCATTTTGTCTTAGCTCCAAACTTTGTCTCTGCAACTCCTTCCATAGATATTTTATTCCCTATTCTAGGGAGGAATGAAGTATCCATGCGTTGGTCTTCCTTCTTGATTTTCTTGTGTTTTGGAAGTTGTATCTTGGGTATTCTAGGTTTCTGGGCTAATATCCACTTATCAGTGAGTGCGTATCAAGGGACTTCTTTTGTGATTCGGTTACCTCACTCAGGATGATATCCTCCAGATACATCCATTTGCCCAAGAATTTCATAAATTCATTGTTTTTAATAGCTGAGTAGTACTCCATTGTGTAAATGTACCACATTTTCTGTATCCATTCCTTTGTTGAGGGACACCTGGGTTCTTTCCAGCTTCTGACTATTATAAATAGGGTTGCTATGAACATAGTGGAGCATGTGTCCTTATTACCAGTTGGAACATCTTCTGGGTATATGCCCAGGAGAGGTATTGCTGGATCTACTGGTAGTACTATGTCCAATTATCTGAGGAACTGCCAGACTGATTTCCAGAGTGGTTGTAAAAGCTTGCAATCCCACCAGCAATGGAAGAGTGTTCCTCTTTCTCCACATCCTCGCCAGCATCTGCTGTCACCTGAATATTTGATCGTAGCCATTCTGACTGGTGTGAGGTGGAATCTCAGGGTTGTTTTGATTTGCATTTCCCTGATGATTAAGGATGTTGAACATTTTTTTCAAGTGCTTCTTAGCCCTTTGGTATTCTTCAATTGAGAATTCTTTGTTTAGCTCTGTACCTCATTTTTTTAATGGGGTTATTTGAATTTCTGGAGTTCAGCTTCTTGAGCTCTTTGTATATATTGGATATTAGTCCCCTATCAGATTTAGGATTGGTAAAAATCCTTTCCCAATCTGTCGGTGGCCTTTTTGTCTTATTGACAGTGTCTTTTGCCCTACAGAAGCTTTGCAATTTTATGAGGTCCCGTTTGTCGATTCTTGATCTTACAGCACAGGCCATTGCTGTTCTGTTTAGGAATTTTCCAGATTCTTCTTCATAAGGTAGAAAACGGGCTACGTGGTTGCTATCAACGTTCTTGCAGGGCTGTGTGCCTTTTATCATTTTATTTGCAATGCTAAGTATAGTTTTATTTTTGATAACTCACATTGGCTTGGTTGCTAAATAAAACAATATTTATTTGAGTGATAAATCATATTAAAATACTCTCTTCCTTTATTACTTGTCATTATGTACAAACTGTAGTGATGTGTGATTAGCTATATAAATATATGATATTGAATTTTATTTATTTGTATTTATTATAGTGTGTGTGTGCGCACACACGTGCATACTTGCTCATGTGCGTGGAACCAAAAGCACAACTTTTAGAAGTCAGTTCTTTCCTGTCATGTGTGTCCTGCAGCTGGGAGTTTTCAAGGACTTTGCTGGGACTGAGCTGCACTTTTCCAGGCTTTGCAAACAGCACCATCTTGCTGGCCCAATTTTGAATGCTAAATGTCTGTTTCAGGGTGTTCCAGTTTCCCTAAGTATTCTAGTGGCATCATCAGAGTTTCACTATTACTATTACCATTACCATTACCATTACCATTACCATTACCATTACCATTACCATTACCATTACCATTACTATTACTACAGGCCACATGCAAATAGATTGAATCCTGTGGCATTGTAAGGAATGTAACAAGGAAACAAATGTCAGAAAACCGAAAGACAAAAAAAACCCATCTTCCAAGGTTCCAAAAATATTCTCAGAGAGAGAGAGTCAGAGACAGAAACAGAGAGACAGAGAGGGAGGGAGGAGGGAGAGAGAGGAAGGGAGAGAGAATTCAGAGGGAGGGGGGAAGAAAGCAGAGTTGGATGGGATGAATGGATAACAAAAACAAAGACCAACTCCCAATATTTGATTATCCCTGTCAGCAGTTGAATCTGATGGCATCTGTTTTTCTTCAGTGTTAAATATATAGGATTAGTGGAGGGCAAGGGACTTTTTGTAGAAACAACAGTCTTTTTGTTTGTTTGTTTCATTTTTAGGATTTTCTTTTCTTTCCTTTTCCTTTCTCACTTGACAGCCTATTTATTTATTTATTTATTTATTTTAAAATTTGAAAACTAAGAAAGAAGGACCTTACCAGATGAATCTCAGTCAACTCTTCTTTGATATTGTTTTTCCCCTCTTGGACTTAATTATCCTCCTGCCCCAGCCTCCAGAATAGTTAGAACTAGAGACAGATCCCATCTTGCCATGCTTGCTTTGTTTGGTTTGAATAGTTCTATGTGTCCAACAAGCAGAGAAGTGGACAGTTTCCTTGAGGCCGATACGATCTATCGTTCACGGAAAATAAGCACAATTCAAACAGGCAGTGTGAGGAACGCCTGAGCAGCTGAGGAATAGGCAGGGGTGAGGTGTAGGAGAGAAAGGGCCAGAGGTTTGAGCTAAGAATCGACAGTTTTCATCATGGAAGAACAGACATACATAGGATAGCCTGCATAGGCAGAGCTGCTGTGAGAGCACATTCCAGGAAAACCTTAAGAGATTACTTTAATAATAAACCATGCATTCTTCAGCAAGCTGTCACGGGATTAACTACCCCTTTCTCGGCTGGGAACACAGTCCAGACTCCACCCCACCCTACCACAGGGCAGGTTTTTGTGCAAATAACTGTCCTTATGTGGGGACCTTGGTTTTTAAAGCACTGCATTTAATTTTTTTCCTACTTTAATTCTCTAAACAAATTTTGGTGGTGATGAACATCGGGGTGGGCTTTGGTGTGTGTGTGTTTCTTATGTGGAGATGTTCATTTTAGACTTACTGAAAAGTTAACAACTTAGATGTGGTAGGAATGGTAAGAAACAGTACCTCCTGGGATAAAAAGAGTTAAATTTATTTTTATCCCCCCCCCCACTATGTGAGCAGGACATTGAACTACTGCCAAGACCAATATCAGCACCCTAGAGATATAAAAATACTCTGCAAAACCAGAACTCTCTACTGTGGGCTCTTTAGATTTCTGTCTAACACAAGGGTGTTCGCTTTAGCAGCCACTATGAGCCCGCTGCTCACAAATGAGCTCTTTGGGTCCACATCACCTCTTCACAACTGCAGTTCACAGCAGATGAAATCATCTTCTTTCTCTGGTTTCTAAGGCAAATCCATTCCATCTAGTGGGAGCAAGTTAACACATTTTGATAATAATCTTTTAACTATATAGATAAAGACAAAGGCGTAAGTGGCCATTTCCACATTGAGAAATGATTCATGTCTGTCTGTAGACTTGTTTCTTTTGTATTATCAGAGCCCCTGTTTGTGTGAATGAACTACCTTTTTTTTCCCCCCCTAGTTTTTGAACCTTTTGAAATGACACCATTTCTCTAGACTACTGGATTTGAGAATCAAAGTGTGATGTTCTCAGAGCTAGCAGAATTAAAGTTCGCACCTATGTCTTGTGCCTTCATAGAACTGAAAAGTAGACCATCCATCATTCACAGAAAATCCTTTTTTTTTTTTCAACCATAGAAAATTACCTCAGAGGAATATTGGAAGCACACACACACACACACACACACACACACACACACACACCCCTCTACTCTGCACACCCAGGTGTGGAGGGAATCCAGAGGTCAGGTAGGGGCAGCACCTGGACCAGCTGTGTTGTTCTGTGTCTCTTACTCTCCCTGCATGAGGGCTGCTCCAAGCCTGACCTACTTGCAAGCAAAAACTGCCACTCTCATTGAGCTACCTCAAATTACAGTGATTTTGCAGCTGGGGCTAGGCATGGACCACAAAATACATCCTTGGTGCACCATAAGCCCAATTTGAACCCTGGATTCTCAGTAGTAAAATGCAAATCCATTGTGTTGCTTACTCAATAAAATCAATAACCCGTTTCCATCCAAGTCACAATTTGTCATTTTCATAATCAGTACATTCTGCTACAACTGGGGGGGGGGCGGGGCAGGAGGGAGAGGGAGGAAGAGGAGGAGCAGAAGGAAAAACAGACAAGAGGAGGAGGAACAAGAAAAAAAAGGACTAAATAAGAAAGTGGAAGAGGAGGAAGGGGGAGGGGAAGGAGGGAGAAGGGGGAGGGGAAGGAGGAAGTCAGGGGAGGAGGACCTTCCCAAAGCTTAATTTCTTAAGTACTTAAAAAGCACCACTGTTTCTGTGACTATTTAACAATTGTCCCCTGACTTTAAAATATGCAGAAAATAAATTGTGAGATTCTATAGGATTCCCAAGGTCTGCTCTGCCGGGCTATCCACAGCTGAGCATCGAAGAAACACCTTCCAATACTTATTCTCATATCTCAATATTTTCATGAAGGAATAAGAAATGCTGTAGAAACTAGCAGACAAAGTCATGTTATCTACGTGTGGGTGGATATACACTGAAATGATCACAAATGTAGATCATTTATATGGATGCTAACTTGTTTTGTTTAGGCCAGTTTAACAGCGAGAATATGCTCAAGCGTGATATTAAATTTCAATAACAAGGCATCTTTTTATTTGGGCACACATAGATTTCCCTCCTGTTTAAGCACGTTCACAATTAAAGAATAGTGATTTTCTTTAAAGGTAACAATCCAGTCACATGCCCAGCTTTAGAAAGGACAGACTGGACCCAGGAACGGAAAGTCAGGAGTAAAGGCACGTCTTTGTTCAAAATGCCCCAGGCGGTTTAGGAGGAGTTCGCAGTTCGCGTGCCACGCCACTCGAAGTGGCAATCCAGGGAACGGATCTGTGAAACGCAGCTCAAAGGATCCCATCCTTTTCCTCCAGAGTTTCCCTTTTCCTGTCCTTACGTGCACCCTTTCTGGCCCAAGGCAGTGTGGGGCTCCTGGCCCGGGTTGTGTGCACGCTCCTTTTTCCGGGTCTCTGCGATCGCCCCCAGCTGGCCGGGCGCACGGGGCGCAGGAGGCGCAGGAGGCGCCGGATCTCCGTGGCTTTAGTTCGAGTTAATAAACAGTTAAGTTTGGAAGACTCGGCAGACACGTTGAGGGGGAGTTACCAAGTCCAGGCAGCAAAAACATCCCGCCGCCACATTCCTGGAGAGTCCTCAGAGCCAGCATCTGATTAGAACCATATCTCTACCGGGAGTGGCCGCGCGGCTATTTAAGTGGGGTTCTCCGCGTCCTCGGCGCTGCAGCCTGGAGGCTTCGGGCGCGGGGAAGTCATGCTGGCTCCGCAGAAGCACTAGCTAGTCCGTGAGTAGCTCTGCCATCCCCCCTTCCCTTCGGTCCCTTCTTTCTTTCTTTCTTTCTTTCTTTCTTTCTTTCTTTCTTTCTTTCTCCTTTTTTCTTTTTTCTTTTTTGCGACCTACTTCTCTCCTTTGCTGGCTCCTCTCTTCCCATCCCTGCCTTGGCTGCAGACCTTGGGTACTGGGGAAATCTTACAAATGAGACAGTGTACTCCGGGGAGAGCAGCGGGTTTTGTGGCCTGACATCTGTGGAATGCTTCCAAGGAATGCATTTTACCTTTGGGGTCGGACTCAATGCGCCCATCCTGTGACATTTAACGAGTCTCTCCGTGTGTGTGTGTGTGTGTGTGTGTGTGTGTGTGTGTGTGTGTTGTACACGTGCCCTAGTGCTTTAGGGCTTAGGGGACATCCCAGGGAATGCGTGGTGTGGCTGCTGCCCACCTAATTAACTCCTGAATGATGTTCAGTTTTACTGTGCAACAAAGGCTGGGGACATGGTCTGTGCCTCCGAGGAGCTATTTTCTGCTGACTGACAGCACAGGGCATTAAAAATGTGAACTTTGTCTTATACCAGCATTCCTAGGGAAAGTATCTGCCCAAGCCACTTAACAAACTTGTTTTAAATCCTGAAGCGTTTAAATGCTGTTTTTCTTGACTGTTGTAAATTATTTGGAAGGATTAAGAATTCAAGAAGAGGGACTAAACTGTGTTTAAAACCTTGGAGACCCTGCCAACGTAGCGGTTCTCTTTGCGGCATAGAGCTGGCTGTTATTTCTTCCTGCCCGCTCTCCTCCACTTAATCCTGAGTCTGGAATTCAGCTCTGTAGTCGGTTTCAGATGGGAGCTACGTGAATCCGAAGGGAAATTTAACTGGATTAAAAACAGTTAAAAAATATGGATGTTATCTCCACCCGAGGCACCCCCTCCCACCCTTTCCTCTTTCTTCGCCTGTGTTTGGAAGAAAGGGAGCCACTCTGTAAACCGAGAAGAGCAGAAACGAGCGAGCTTCCAGACACATGGAAAGCTTTAAAAATTATGGAGGGGCAACTTCATGAATAGTAAATGTTGCTGTTGCTCTATAAAGATGAAAAAATTTCTGGCCCTAATCAGGCAAAGCAGGAGGGCAGGGGTGGAGGTAGATATAACTCCAACCTAAGTAATGGCAGAAAATTTGCCAAAATCCCTTGGAGGTAGGTGATAAGGCTCCAGGAGCGCTTCTGACGGGGTGTCTAACCTACCTAGTTTACAATCTTGAGGCCTGGGTTCTGCACATAGAAGCAGTGACTGGTTGTTCAGAAAGGAGGGACTAGCCAGGACTCGGGAGCCACTGCTACCAAATGGCTTTTCATGGTGCTATCTTGTCCTGGATTAGGCTGCCCTGTTTTAGCTAGGTACCCCACCCACCAACGACTCTACCTCTCTCCACTCCCTTGAATTGAGGCAGGGCACAGCAGTACTGAAAGAAATGTACTGGCTTGAGAATTTAGGAGTGTTGGGGATTCAGGAAACAGAGGAAAACAGCTATCTAGACAAAGCAATGCTAGAGCGAACACAGCTCAGAAGGTGAGATTAGCAAGACCCCTTGAGAAAGCGCCAGAGAGGTGTGGTGGGTGGTCTCTTCCAGCACCCTCATCAGACACAGACCACCTCTTCCCTAGTTCGTAGTCACTGTCTCCTAAAACTCACTGGTTCTTCCTATGCCTTGTTTAAAAACTAAACACAAACCCCTTCTTTCTCTACTGCAAACTCAAGCTCTTTTATCCAACCACGAACCTAGAAACTTTTTCCCCCTAGGCTACTATGCTCCGTCTTTGCCCTGAGTTCTGGAGAAGGAACCCAGGACCTTGGGCATGCTGGACAAGCCATGGAGCTGTGCTTCTCAATTCCTGGTTGGATGGTCTTACTCTGTACCCCAATCTAGACTTAAACTCATCATCCTCCTGCCTCTGCCTCAGGAGCCCTAGGACTGTAGGTGGAGGTGACCACACCTCGCTAAGCTGGGCCACTTGTATTATGGCAGAAGAGAGAGATTGTGGAGGAATGGGAGGAATGTCTTCTGCCTTTGCCCTCCAGCACCCATGTATTTATAGAACTCATGATCCTGATTCTATTGATCTCTACCTGAGGATGTAAAGGAGGCTGGGAAGATAACCACAGCGATGCTTTTAGGCCTTGCTGACTTGAGAAGAAAGAACAAAATCCAGAGGTTAGATCTCTCTCTCTCTCCTTTCCTCTTTTTCTTTTGGCATTTTGACACTGAATCCCAAAACTTATCTCTCTTCTCAGTGGGATATTGAGCCCCCGCCCCCTCCAAGACATCGAGTCCTGGAATCCCAGGCGAGCGACACCACACCCAGTTCAGAGTTTGCATTTCTGCTAAAGACTTAAAATTTCCAAGGTTAAACTAAGTCTAAATTCCTGTCCTTGGGCCTATTTATTTCTTGTCTTCCTCCGAGGGTTAGGTGGATTTTAGCTCACTTTGAAGATAGTTGTTGACGTGGTGAATGGTGCAAGAGCTTCCGGAAGCTGTGGACCAACTGGTCTGGACTGCTCAGCCATAGTTCTGTTACCTAAAAATTAAACGAGCAGGAAAACAGGGCTTGCTGGGTGGCTTGTGGCCACCAGGAAGTTTTGTGGGAAACTGTGCTCCTGGTGAGGCCATGAGGAAGTCCCTTCTTCATTTCTCCCCCAGACTAAGCCTACTACCACTTTGATGAAGCCAACTTGGAAAAACCTTGTGTTTCTTCGTCTCTTCTCTCTGTTGGGGTTTCATTCCTTTTCTTCTAGGACAGAGCGAGGATACTGGAATGGGTGGAGAGGCTGCTGAAGGGAACTCACTAACAACCTAAGTTCCTGCAGCTGAAGGCTTGCAAGGGTCTGCCATTTAAACCTCCCTACCCTGGGCAGAATTAGGCTGGGAACCGACTGGCAATCTGAAACACCTGAGCAGCAGGATGCGGCTGTTTTGGGTTTTCGGTTGGTTTGGTTTCCTCCTCGTTCTCCCTGGAGTTGTAATAAAACTTGAAGCACTGTTACGGAATTGCAGAGGGCAGTCCAAGTCTCATTTAGATGACACAGTATTCACATCAGATAAGTGTGTTTAAGGGAAAGCTAAATTATGGTAAGATATCCTAGTGGGTTAATCATAGCAATCAGAAAGGAAGCAAATGACCAGGTCTCCTGCTAGAGACAAAGCCCAAACAAATTCCTGATTAGGGGTACAAATGGTGCTGGATATCTTAAAGGCTTAGCAGTTCCTATATGCATTCATGTGCTAGCCGTGTCCCTCCTTCTGCCAACACAGCCCAGTTGGGTAGTAGTTGAAAGCATCCGCACAACAGTTAGTAAAATGACCGTGGACACACAGCATAACCTCTCGGTAATTCTGTTTTCTTATCTGGGGAAGAACAATAGTACTAAGGGCTGCTGAGAAGGTAAGTTAATCTATATCATTAGAATACTTTATTCTGTTTGTCTATTTGTTTCTGCCCTGTGAACAATTGAATCAAGCGTCTTTGTGGCCCCTGAGAGCAAGTGGAGAATTTCTTAATCAGAGTGGAATACCACCCACCTATTTGAAAAATGGTAATCGTTCAAGTATTCAATACTAAAAAAGCCTGTGTGTTTGCTTGTGTTCATGCTAGAACAGACAGTTACTCTCTGTTCTCAGTGTGGAGGACTGCTATTTGGTTTGGTCAGAATGACCTCTGGTCTCACACTCTCTCAGACTCCCTACAGAGAAAGAATGACCCTTCTCCTGAAGTCAGCATTCTAGCCAAGGAAGTGGGAAAGGGAGGGACCACCCTGACTAAGCAGTGACTAGGCCAGGACACGGGCCCCAATACTATCTTGGTCCACATAGCTGGGCAGGTTGCCATGGTTACTCCCCTTCCTGCATCTTTCCACCACCCTGGAAGGAAACTTGCCTTCTCTAGTGCAAGCAAAATCTGAACAAATTGCTTCCTGCTCTAAAATTGGAAGTTACTAAGTGAAGTAGAGCCTTTCGTTACTCATATGGCCTTCTCTCACCCCTCAAACTTGTTTTAATTCTAATATAGACTTTCTAGTCTTTGCTAGCTCTCACATCATCTAGACAACAACACAAGGCAGCTTATAAAATTTCAGTTATTACCTCAGTACAGAAGTTGCTTGGCAATTTCTGTCTCCTCTTTAACCTGCATAAACTAGCTGGGGGCAAGTGACCTGTGGCTGATCTAAGCTGGTAGGAATTCTCAGTAATGGGTCACGCCAATTTACGGTTTAGTTCTCGGGAAGTTAGCAGGAAGCAGAAAGTATGAAGAACATCTCAGATCTTTCAAGAAATATCTGAGTAAAGGGTGAGGGAAAAACAGGAAGTAAGGATTCTAGAATGTTGGGTCTCTACTCCTGTAAGAGCTAAGAGTTGTTGCAACTGTGGAGCGGGTGCCTATGTGTAGAAAACCCTAGGTTCAACCCCCAACACTACAGAAAAGGAAAATTAAGTTAAAATGCTCTTAAACCTGGAAGAAACTTGAATGACAAGTAGGTTTAATAAGCCTTGGGAGAAAGCAAAGCTAGTAAAAGCTCGTCCGTTTCACCACAGTGATGTGATGTAACACATTAGGCTGAAAAACCCTGCTCTCTGCAGAGGACATAAACTGCAACCTGCAAGCTGATTTGTAACAAATGAAGTAACCCGCCCAAGACTGCACTCTTGGGGTGTGATTCACAGCTAGAGAGATCCCTCCTCCTCCTCCTCTTCCTCCTCCTCCTCTTCCTCCTCCTCCTCCTTTTAAAGATTTATTTATTTATTATATGTAAATACACTGTAGCTGTCTTCAGACACTCCAGAAGAATGCACATCATATCTCACTACAGATGTTATGAGCCACCATTTGGTTGCAGGGATTTGAACTCAGGACCTTCAGAAGAGCAGTTGGTGCTCTTAACCATTGAGCCATCTCTCCAGCCCGAGAGACCACTTCTGAGACAGGTTCTCAGAGTGTGGTCTCTCCACTCCAGATGGACTGAACCAAGCTGACAGAAGGGCTCACCCAGCCGCATTCTACATACCTCTCATTTGATCTAAGAGTAACACTTATATTATAGTCCAGCTTTATGATCCAGTCACGCAGTGGAAAGCCTAACATCGTACTTCAACTCCTGCCATCATGGAAATAGTAAAGCAAAGCTATTTAAGTTTAGCTGCATTATCGGTTGCAAAGAGATGAGACAGCACATATTTATGTTTTACCCAGAATCCCAACATTGCTTTCTTGGTCCAAAGAAAACCATTGTACACCTTAGTTTTATGACATTGCCGAAGATCTAAATCCTTTCTCCTAGGCCAAAGTTCTTTAAAGAGTATAATTAATGTCCCTTAGGAGACTGTCTCAGCCAACACCTTTTTTTTTTTTTTTTCCTAAAAAGGACTCCAGTAATCTACATCATTACCCTTAAACCAGGTGGCTTTTTTCTACCTCATAGCTTTTACATTTGCTTTTCATGCCGTGTCCAGGAGCGCAGACAAGAGCCTCCACTGTAAATACACTATCTACTGCACTTGAGTTTTAGAGAGCTGTGTGTCTTAGGAAGGATCAGTCTATTCTCCCATTTAACTTCTATAACTTGTAACTCAAAAAAAAAAGAAAAAAAATTCCTGGACTTTGGGTTTAGCTCAGTTGCTGTAGTGCTTACCCAGGAAGCACAAGGCTCTGGGTTCAGTCCCCACTACTGAACTAATTGTAGCTCATACCAGTAATTCCAGCATTGGGGAAGTGGAAGTGGGGACGGTCCAAAGTTAAAGAGCATTGAAATTATACAGTGAGTTTGAGGCCAGCCTGGGCTACTTACTGTCTCAGAAAAAGATGTCTCCATTATTTAGCTCCTGCATGATCAGCTTGCTCCATATCAGCCCCTAAAGGGGAGGCTTTAGTGTTTCTCTGAGTATTGATGAAGAACCTATGTGATCCATGATGCTGGGTTGGCAATGGAGAAACAACAATCCCAGCGAGTAGCAGTAAGGAAGAAGTCTGCATCAGGTGAGGCCCGTCTAGAGTTCTGCCAACCTTCAGTGGAATGGCAACTCCTGGCATTTCTCAGAAACAATACTAAAAGCCAGGCAAGTGACGCATTGGTAGAGCTTCTACGGAGCACACATGAGACACTGGATTTGATTGCCAGTTTTAAAAGAAGGTGGCTCAGTGTCCCTAACTTTTAGCTATCACATCCACCTTGCAAAACAGTCCTAAGAATGATTGGTGTGGGGGCTGGAGAGATGGCTCAGCAGTTAAGAGTGCTGACTGCTCTCCCAGAGGTCCTGAGTTCAATTCCCAGCAACCACATGGTGGCTCACAACCATCTGTAATGGAATCTGACACCCTCTTCTGGTACGTCTAAAGACAGCTATAGTGTGCTCATACATAAAATAAATAAATCTTTTTTAAAAAGAAGAAGAATTATTGGTGTGGGTAGAGATCCCACTTGGGACTAAAGTATGTATGGTGTCATCCAGAAGTTGATTAAAGAACTCTGCTTCTGAGATGAATGAGGTTAGTGGTTCCAAGCTCCTACAAATGTCCATGTCCACAGTCCAGCTTCGCCGTAACACAAGAGGTATAATATCTGAATTTCCTTTTTCCTCTCAGTAAAATGAACTGTCTCAAAGTTACAGCTAAAGGGAATGGAAAGTTCCTGAGGGTGTCTGCTGACAGACAAATGCTCCTCTCAAACTGTCATTCCCAGTGCAACAGCTGGGCTGATGTGTGGGAAACGTTCTTATTCTCCTTCTTGCTGAGTTTTAGATAAGCTACATTCTGATGCTGAACACATTGAGGCTGAGAGGTCAACCAATTTTCCTTCCTATGTTAAATCCATTAAATATGAGGGTCAAGCAGTAGAATATGACAATATGCCATTAATTGGTAGAGACCTACAAATGCTACCTTTCATGGTTCCACGTTGGTCTGGCCAAGACAATACGGTCTTTGTAAAGTCTAGAGTCGATCTACACCTAAAAATCTGGAACAAGAAAAGTAACCAATTTTCCTTCTTGTATCAGGCATAGCTGTTTTCCTATGTAACCTCCTTCCCTCCCTCCTCTCATGCACTTCTTTCTCCCTCCCTTCATCCCTTCTTTTTCTCCCTACTTTCTTATGGGACAGGGTCTCTCAGTAGCCCAATCTGGCATCAAACTTCTCGTCCTTCTGCTTGAGCCTCCCAACGGTTCCATAGGTATAGGTATGTACCACCGCATCCAAGTTTTACACTTTACCTTTCAGCTGCTTTGTTCAAGGCTAAAGTCTGTTCTGATTTCTGACACACAATTCAGAATAAGCTTTTATATTATCATCTAGTGTTATAGAAATAAGCCAAATGCATCTGCAACTATGACAGAGGCATTAAGTAGGTTGGGAAGAACGCAGGGCCCACTTGGCTTTGGGTTACAATGGTAAAGTCCTCTGAGTCAGGATCAGAAATCACAATGAATGTATACACTAAGCCTTCCAGGACCCATGCTTTAGGGGGAGGCCTTAGGTGTGCTTTAGTTATATCACCATTGACTTTGTTGCTATTGCTGTCTTCACATCAGCAGTGTTTGCTTCCCCCATCCCCTCCAAAATTAAAGACGATAAATGCAACCCCAACTTTGAAGTAGAAAACAAATGTAGAGCTGACAGTTCTTCCATTAATAGTTATTGATATTTAAACATAATTCTTTCACTAGTAGTTAATGATATTCAATACTGATTTCTGCCGATGCAAAGGTTGAACTATAGATAGAATCTTTCAGAAAACATCTAGATAGATAGAAAGATAGATAGATAAATAGATCTAAATTGAAATGATAACTAATTTTACTTAGTATCCAAATTGTCTTCGGAAGTATAACTTGATGCAAAATGTTTAATTAATTGCCTGAAAACCTGTTGAGGGAATGAAATTCTGATTTATTGAGCTGCCTGGAATTATAATAATTAAACATTGGTTGAAATTCAAAATCAGATGCAACTATTTATCTTGTGCATGCTAATTACCATCCACAAAAAAAAATTAGCTGGGTATGGAGATACACACACACACACACACAGAGAGAGAGAGAGAGAGAGAGAGAGAGAGAGAGAGAGAGAGAATGCCCATATGGTGTGGCACACACCTATGGTCCCAGAACTAAGGAAGCAGAGACAAGAAGAGCTTGACTTCAAGACCAACCTGGGTGACATAGTGAAATCCCATCTTGACAAAATAAAAGAAATTTAGAGAAAAATGAGAATCTAATAGCAGGATTTGTTCCAATTGAGTGGTGTAGGGAATTTACATGGGTCCAAGTGAAGTCAGTGGTTGTAATAATGGAGTTGTCCTTTAAGTGACTAAAGGTGTCAACTATGCAAAGGTAAAATGAGAAAAGACATTGTAGGGAAAAGTAAACAAGGGAATCATGTAGGCTGGGAAGAACGGAGTATACTCTAGTCACTCTGGCCACTCTGACAGGTGCAGAGCTAAGAGATCATAACGTATCAAAGGAAACCATGGAGTAGTACAGCGCTCATGGAAGTTAGGGGTTTCGTAAGAGTATCTCTTCATTTAAGCAGAAAGACATGTTGACTCAAAACAGCTAGCCTGTCTAAGCTAGCAAGATGAGTGTGAGCAAGGATTGCTTAGAAGTTGACAAAAATCCTACCAGCAAAGTACAGCAACAAGTTTGCTTGATTTAATATTAAAGAACAAAAGGGAAACAGGTTTATTGTCCTATATTTCTTCTGATTTGTCTGAGACAGGTTCTTGCTATGTAGCTCAGGCTAGCTAGCCACCAGTTCACTGCATAATCTGAGCTGGATCAAAGTCAACAAGCCCTCCAGCCATTGACCTCCTCCACTCCCACCCTCCAGCACTGGAATTATAGGTATGCATTACCACCTCCTATTTGATTAGCCTTATTGTTTTAAAGTACCATCCTTTTACCAGACTGCATAAAGCCTAGGAAAGCAGGGTAACTAATTCCCTCACCTCATAGGCTTTACTGAGTTAAGGGAAGAATTCCCCAATGAGTCAGAAAGCAACAATAGGTCATCATGTGGGGAACGATACAGTGAGTAAGAGACATTTCTGAGGTCATACACTTGAATAGACTTTGAGTGACAGGTTGAGACTTAAGTGGGAGAAGACCATCAGGAATTCAAGCTGGGAGAGCAGCAGCAGAGGCATGGAAGGCGTGGCACATCCATATCTGTTTGGGGAAACAGAAAAGAATGTCTTCTCTAGAGAGCCAGTAACCATGAATCCATATGTCTGCGAGTGGGTTAAGGACTTTGAAGCACAAATATAGGTATTGAGCACTGACACTTGATTAATACAAAATCAGGAAGGCTAATCCAGTAGGCACTTCTTTTTTTTGTGGGGGGGGGGGTTTGTTTTGTTTTTCAGTTTTTGTTTTGTTTTGTTTTTTGTTGTTGGTTTTTGTTTGTTTGTTTGTTTTTTGAGACAGGGTTTCTCTGTGTAGCCCTGGCTGCCCTAGAACTCACTCTGTAGACCAGGCTGGCCTCGAACTCAGAAAACCGCCTGCCTCTGCCTTCCAAGTGCTGAGGTGAAAGGCATGTACCACCACCGCCCGCAGTAGACACTTCTACATAATGTCTCCATAGAAGTTGACCCAATACCACTAGAATCACTTAGAACTTGGGTTATCATTGGAATTCTTTGCGAAGATGGAAAGTGCTTAGTGATTGCATCTTTCGACTTTAAGCATTTTAGGCACAGTAGGGAATAGCATAGTATTTATGTAGAAGAGGTAACGTACATATACCATGAACCAGACACTCATAAAGAGTAATGTGACAATGATGCATGGCTGGGGAAGAACGCTGGAACTCAGTAAAGTGTAAGAAACAGGAGAAGGATGAGTAGCAGCATGACAACCAGGGGCAACTGCAAAACAAAACAACAAAACAGTAAGTCGGAGCCTTGCTGGATAAGTAGATACCTGAACAGTCGAGGATATTCCAAGCTACAGACAACACTCTCACAGGTTTTGTAGGTACAGAACAAATCCCATCAAATCTCTGCCCAGCCCATCTAGAGTGGTGCTAACATGACATGTCCTCTGTGACATTCCTGTTGGTTGAAACTGATTGCCAGATGTATGTAATGTTTCCTTCCAGTGTTTATGAAGCTAGTGTTGGATAAGAACCTTGAGTTTTAAGTTAACTTTACAGAAAACACCACTGGTATTCTTTAACAACCCTGCCTTGCACAATTCTTCCTCTCAGAGGTCACTGCCACAAAGGTGTTCCTTGAGATTGTAGTTTGGCTACAGGAGATTTTACCAAATTGTTGGACAGATAGTCTATACATTGTGGTAGTCTTCTACCATTGTTCATATAGAATTCCTTGACAAAGTGCTAATTTTGTTTCCTTACTAATGTTGATAGCAGAGATTTTCATGCTAACTAGAAACATCCCCTCCAAATCACTAAGCATGAACTTTAGCCAGCACTTTCTCATCTTGTGCAGCAGGTACCTATGGGTAAAGACCATGTCTTCTTCGTCATTCTATACATAGCCTAATACAGTGCTTGGCACATAGTAGGTATTTAATAAACAACCAGATGGCCAGGTGGATAAGTCACTCAAGCCACTCTCATTTATGACTTGTAATTTTCCCTTTAGCTATTAGAATCAGTGAAACATTTCTGTCCTAGCTCTTGAGCAATTTATAATGAGCAATATCCACATGCTCCTATAGTTTATATCTGCTCAGGTCTTAAGAAATACAGACAAGGTGTTACTAAAATTCTCCAGATGGTGTGGTGTTCCCAAGTCATGGGTTTAAGGTCTATATCATCTGATGGATGCAAGCACTTGGCTAATAACAATTGTACTCCACTGTTTCCAGGCTGCCATTACATCCAAAGACAGCTTTTCGTTCTTCCTTTGTTTCAGCACCTACATATGTTCATCAAACTTTCGAATACAGATGACCTGTCTGTCGGTCATGACTGATAATTGCTTTGATTTAACATAATCTCTGCCCAAATGAGAAAAACTTAAATGTATTTATTTTGTTTTGCTTTGCATTTTTTGAGATAGGAGCGGGCACTATAGCCTGGGATTTACTATGTAGCCCAAACTGAGCTCCTCCTGGCTTAGCTGGTCCCACCCCACACCAGCAGAGGGATTGTAGCCATGAGCCACCACACCCAGTGAGAAACTTATTTTTGAAAATTTGCTTGTGCAGCTGGCTTGTGATTTAAGATGTAATTTCCACTAGCCTTTCTAAATGTTGACGGCATTAGACTGCCAACTCATTACTCTCTGCCTTGCCCTCAGTGTGTCCAAGAACATAGCTGGAAACCAAGACTAGGTCATAGCCTAGCCAGCTTCAAAATCACACCATCAAAGCAATTTTTCAAAGTTTTATTATTTGATTCAAAATGCACTGCTCGGTGATTAAGCTGCTTGCTTATTCAGCTGAAGTCCAGATCCTGGCAGCCATATGAGCAACTCATAAACACCTGTAATTCTAGTTCCCAGGAATCAATCCTGGCCTCCCAGGCATTTGCACATACGTGTTCGAACACACATACATAAGACGTACAAATAAGTCATAATGAAATAAGTTTTAAAATAACCTTATTAATGAATTACTTTTTTTCTTTCAGTTTTTTTTTTTCACAGTTTCTCTCTGAGTGTAGTTCTGAATGTCCCAGGACCAAGGTTACCTCAAACCAGTACTGAGATTAAAGGTGTGTGCCACCACTCCCTGGCTTGAATCTTTAATTTGTCAGGAGATTGTTCTCAGCAGCTTTACATAGGCATCAGTTAAATGGTGATGGAGATGGTATTGTTGTAGGCTGGCTATGGGCCCCTTTCTAGATACATTCAGGTGTTCTCTGTATGTGTTACTGGATCCTAAGAGACTTACCTAATTTCCTTTGTTGGGTGCTAAAATTAGGCCCAGCCTCTTACACTCGATAGCACCCTAGGCATGTGCCCCATTTTTGTAATGCTCCAAGCTCTACCTAAATGTTAAATATTGCTCTCTGATATATTAACACATCTCTGAGACATTTAGTTTTAAAAATCAAAGCACACACCACGCTAATGTTATATCCTAACTGTTTAAGGATTAGCAGCTGCCTAGCCTTTTCTCAGCGCTGATGTTTCTGGATTTTCAATAGTTATATAAGAAACACTGAATGGGCAAGAGCAATACTGCTTCAAATAAGTCAGTGACGTGGTTATTTCAGTCAGTCGCTACCTTTGATAAAAGATGTCCTTGTTTTGTTTCCTAAATTGACACTTCAAAAATGCCATTTCACTGATAAAATAGGCATTAAAGGAGACTTCTTTTTAAAGATAAGATGGATTGTAGAATGAAGGGCGTACTATATAATGGCCTTTGACTTTTCTGAAAGCCACATTTGGGACACAGTTTATTTGAAGTTTGAGGGTCACTGGCATCACTGCCTGCCTAGAAAGAATGACCTTGAATCTGACATTTGAGATTATTAGACCTTAACATTTTGACTAAAAGGTTTTGTTTCCAGAAGATTAGTCGAGTATTTAAAATAAAAGAAACTGGCAGCGTCGAATCACTCAAAGCAGCAAGTCCACGCAGCTATCATACTACAAAGCTATCTGACTCTTTGAAGCCTTCCTGCGGGCACTCGGATTTGTCACTGCCCCAGCCTCGACACCATCACTCGTCCTCAGTCTCCTCAGTACTGTCTAGACAAAATAGAGCACCGTAAACTCACTGTAATCCAGCTTGACCTGACTCTCAACCTTTCCCCCAGCATCACGAGGGCCAGTCCTGTATCCTTACTCAGCTGATATAAATACTCTTTATTCCTTGCTAAGAATTTTTCTTTCCCAAATAGATTTTCTAGTTTTTGCAAATTACACCTAGCTTAAACAAAATATATATTGTTTTAATTTTTTAAAAAGGCTCTTTTTCTTTGCCAGTGTTGCTCCATAGCAAAGGTTTAGGTAAAAGCATCAGAAACAAGCACACTTAATTCTTTCAAGCCAGCTTTTCCCATCAATTTTTTTCCTGGTGGACCTAATTAATTGCATGTTTCTACAAAATGTTGCTTACAGAAGACATTACCAGCTAACACAGCAACTGTAGCCGTTCACCAAATTTCAGATGTCCCTCAAAGTCTCTGTA